>NC_077233.1:180641206-180926600 GCF_027887165.1 Monodelphis domestica | reverse complement strand
GAGAGTTTCCATTTCATTTGGAAGGTTTCGGCCCATTTGCTTGTGTTTCCTCTTCTATCTCCTCTGTATTTTGTATTTTTGCTCCATAAAATGTGTCCAAAGTTGCCCCCTTCTTGTTTTTCTTGTTGTTTTGAGGCTTTTTTGCTTCTGTGCTGTTTGCCATCTCTATCTGATTGAGGGGTGCTGGCTCTTCTGTTATCTGTCTGGTGTTTAGTGGCTGTAGCCCCAGACAAATTGTCTGTCTTCCCCAGGAATCCCGGAATTGCTGGTGTTTCAGTGTTTCCGTGTTACTACCCTCCTCAGTACCCTCCCGATGCTTCTCTGTTGCCTTACTTCTATGCTCTGCACCTGGCTTGACACTCTCAGATGTATTTCATTGCCTTTGCTGGCCAGAGGAGCCTGCACTCTGAGGGAGAGGGGCCATGGCTTCCCGGAGCTCCAAGGGCTAGTGATAGGATTAACCTCAGACTGAGTATGCCCTGAGGCAGGGACCTTCGGTGAGACTCAGAGGGAAGGACCTGGTCAGGGGGCTACAGGCTCCCCCTGTCTATCTCTGTTTCCCTGCTATCTGGGTGCCCCCGCGACTGGCTCAGGTTGTTTTCAGGGTGTGGCCTTCAGAATAGCCGGCTCCCGAGACCCTTTTGCCTGCCCTGAGGTTCCTGCTGCTGCCTCGGATTTAGCGCTCTGGGTTGGGGGGGATGGGTCCTGGGACCTTCCGTTTGCCTACCCCTTAGATCCGAGTGATCTGACTTTTGGGGGGCCATACCTTTTGATCCAGGTCCAGGAGGAGTGTTCCCGGGGTCTATTCTGTTGTTTGTTTTGAATTCTGATGCCTTAGGAGCATTCAGTTTGAGATCTGTAAGGAAGGGTTTCTGGAGCTCTGAACTTTAGCTTTCTCTAAGCTGCCATCTTGACCGGAATTCCCAGCAATTGAATCTTAATAAATGGGATTTATTGGTGTAGCAACTTTCTATGTTCAAGGGGGAGACACTGCATTTCATTTCCATCTATATGTGGAAAACAAAAGACTCAACATATGAAACATAATCTTAGATCTCAAAGAGATCTTAGTGATTATTTAACATCTTTTTAACACATAAAAATGGTTCTCTAGGGAGGCAAAAATGATTTGACCATAATAACATAGCTAATTGGGGGGAGGCGGGCGCAGCTGGGTACTCAGTGGATTGAGAGTCAGGCCTAGAGATAAGAGGTCCTGGGTTCAAATCTGGCCTCAAAACACTTCCCAGCTGTGTGACCCTGGGCAAGTCACTTGACCCCCATTGCCTAGCCCTTGCCACTCTTCTGCCTTGGAGCCAATACACAGTATTGATTCCAAGTGGAGGGTAAGGGTTTAAAAAAAAAAAGAATTCAACACAGACACCAAATTATTCAAAGTGGTGACTTTCCTGATCTAGTACTTTCTCCTTTTCACACAGTATTTATTTTGTATATAGTTTCTACATACATGTTGTCTCCACCAAAAGAATGTAAGCACTTTGAGAGCAAGAACTATTTTATTTATGTCTTTGTATCCTTAGTGCCAAGCACTATTCTTGTCCCATAGTGGTACTGACTAAATGATAAATGTCTATGAAGGCCCCTTCTAATTCTTAATCTATAATCCTATGAAAACATTGAGCAGTCCATCATCTAACATTGAAAATACCTGTTTAGTATGGCTGATTTCTCACTTAACCAAACTCCCTACATTTTCCTTTTCGGCATTAAGACTTCCTCTAGTTGAAGGACAAACTATTATACAGTTTACTTACTCAGCACAGTTAAGTAGAATCCCAAAAGCATGCCTTCAGTTAAGTATGCCTTCAGCAACTTGTATAGTTTATCGCTAAAGTATTCCATTTTTTATTCTTTTACTATACCCTATATAGCCCTTATTTCCTAGAATTTGTGGCCAGCAATATACTTATCATTTTAGGATTTTCCATAAAAAATAAGTCATGAGGACAGGGTAGCCCAAGTAAGAATAATTCTACCCTTTTTTTTCAAATCATTACAAAGCCTTAGAAGGCCTCAAACCTGTAGGAGATCACTTCAGTTTCCTTCACTGACATAACCCCAATGGACCAGGATAATTAAATTGATGATTTTACAAAATAAGGTAATTGTGGTGGTCAAGACTGTGGTTGATGTCTCAAGACCCAATACCAAATAAGCAGGTAGGCAAGAGACATCTGCAAGTCTTTACTATGTGCTTGGTACTGGACTAAGAGCAGGTGATGAAAATAAAGGCAAAATGAAAGAGACCCAAACCTTACAGTCCATTAAGGGAAGACAATACATTAAGGGGAAATTGAAAAGCAGAAGTGAGAAGGAAGAAAGAGGTACTTGAATCCAGATCACAGTGGCTCAGTCCAGAGAGTAATGGATGTGCCCTTTCACATAATGGAAATTCTGGGAAGAACTCACCAATGGGAGAAGAGGACCCACAGAAGCAAAACAGGAGGCAACTGAAACATAGTGACTACAGATGGCAAATGATGGGTGCTTGGTCTGCTACTCTTTCCCAGAATGGAGGCTCAGGGAAGAACTCTCCACCAGGAGAAAAAAACCCTAAAATTCAGAGGCAAATGGGGTGTATTTCCTTAAAGAAATTCCAAAGCTAAAATCTGGAAGCAGCTACTAGGATGCTTCTGTTAGATGGATAGACCCAAGTAGTATATGTACTCATTTGGATTGTGTTATACCATTCTATATGGGAAGTCAGGCAAGGACTCTTTTAATTTACACAAGTTAAAGTAAGTGATAATCAGCAGAAGCAAAGACATTTATCCATCAGAACCTCTAACACTTAGGAACTTCTGATGGACAACAATGTTATTTCTTCTAAGCCTCAAGAGTTTATTTTAGATACTTTTAGAAGAAGCCTATGAGCTGTCATATGGCTACATCAGGTTGGTGCGTTATTGTAGAAAAGTCTGACAAGTGCCCCTACATGGTTGATTTACCTTGGCATATGCAGTTATTTTTAGCAGGATCTGAGAAAACAATCATACTCCAGATGTTTCTGTGCTGTTCACACCAAGAAGATTCATTTGAGTTTGTTCTCTTTTCTACATTGTTTATACTTGGGAGTTTTCTAAAGACCTAGAAGTCAATAGGTCCAACATTGCTAAAAATCTTTGGGTATTAAATTAGTTTCTTAGGTCAGCTAAGAGGCAACATAAACTTATTGTTGATATCCCTTGTATAATGGAAAGGAATTTAAGTAAAATATTTTGCAAAGCTTAAAACATTATCTAAACGTTAGCTTACTGTCATTATAGAGAAGATGCATTCCAACCAAGTTGCATGGAAAATGTGCCATTCTTCCACTGGCATGCATTATATAATTATGACTTGTTTTCATTAAATATACAATTCATAAATAATAAAAAGCTATTTGATGTCAAGAACACTTGAGTTCAAATCCCATCTCTTACACATAATAGCTTTGTGGTCATGGATCACAAACTCTCACTGTACCCAGGAAACTCTCTAAAACTTACAGGCAAAAAGGATCTGGTTCTTTAAAAGTTCCCCACTGGGGGCAGCTGGGCAGCTGGGTAGCTCAGTGGATTGAGAGTCAGGCCAGAGATAAGAGATCCTGGGTTCAAATCTGACCTCAGACACTTCCCAGCTGTGTGACCCTGGGCAAGTCACTTGACCCCCATTGCCTAGCCCTTGCCACTCTTCTGCCTTGGAACCAATACACAGTATTGACTCCAAGATGGAAGGTAAGGGTTTAAAAAAAAAAAAGTTCCCCACTATTTAACTCTCATAGAACTTCTTAGAATGCTTCTATGAGAAATCTCCTCTTATAATATAGAAAACCCAGTGATGTTTTCATTCCTCAAGCAGTATGAATTCTTTTTATCATATGATTTCATTCACACTTAACTCTCTCCTAACCTGATTAACTAAATATATTTAGTTTATGTCGTTGATTTTATAACTCAAACAAAAAATACAGTCTTACCTGATAAAAGTGTCTGGTACATAGAGAACCTTATTAATTATATTCATTGGAGTTAGGCATATATCACACTCCACATAGAAAATACATTTTTTCAATTTTGTTACATTTTGAGTTCCAAGTTGTGTCCCTCCTTCCCTTCTAATTCCGAACCAGAAAAGACTAACATTTGACACAGGTGTCTATGTGAAAACATATAATACATACATATATATACATATATATATATATCAGTTCTTTCTCTGGAAGTAGATAGCATCATAGGTCCTTTGCAATGGATTTGAATATTTATATTATTCAAAATAGCTTTGTCTTTCACAGTTAGTCTTCAAACAATATTGTTGTTACTGTATAAAAACGTTCTCTTAGTTCTGCTCTTTTCACTCTTAATGCATCTTCCCATTTTTTTTCTGAAATCAAACTGCCCATCATTTTTTAAATCATCTCAATTTTTTTAATTACAGGTAGAAAAAAATTTGACAATTGTTTTCTGGCATTTTATAATTCGGAGTCCCTCCCTCCTCCACCCATAAGTGGTAAATGCTATATTTTATACCAGTGCTTTCATTCAATATGTTTCCATATTACTCATGCCATGACAGAAGATAAATATCAAACATATGACTAAAAAATCTTATGAAGGGAATAAAGTGGAAGATAGTGTAATGGGGGATGGGGTGGGGAGGCTCACACTGCTTAGATGGAGAAATGAGGGTTGAAGGTAGAGAGGAAAGGGCTGATGAAAATGGCTTCCCTCACTACTCCCTCCCTGAGTCTGAATTACTTGAGGGAGACAAAATGGAGATCTCCCCCCAGTAAAGACTTGCCCCATGATGGCAGTGCCAGCCCTCAAGGGCGGTGGGGAAGTCTTCTCTACAAGGAGAAGTATGAGGGACCTCAATCCGGATATGCACTGCTTTGGGGTGCTCACAAGCCTCCCCCTCCTGTCTTCTTGAAAACTGGCAACAAGATGGAGTCTGCCAATGGGCTTACTCTCTAATTGTAAATAAACAATGAGATTGAATTCACTATCTAACTGCTTGTTAGATTTAATTGTTGACTGGGACAACGGGTCAAGGTTAGAGGGGTTCTGGTTGCCCTAAATCTCTTTCTAAATAAAACTAATTACTGAAGTACATGGTTTTCTCGTAGCAGGGGGAGTGGCAGGAAAAGGCTCACTGATTTTAGTCCAGTATCTCAATAGCCCATGGAATGAAAGTTTTTGAAGAAATTAGGTTTCTTGACAGGAACCAGCTATGTTTCAAACAGGAATCCTTGATGTTAGGATTTCTGTCAATGACAGAAATCTCCACAGGTGTCTTGAAATGGCCCAGAGAAATAGCTCCTCCTTCCACTCCCTTCTGTATCTCAGCACCCAAGACCCTGCTCCTCAGGAGAATTTCCCAGAATTCCATATTCAGTTTCCAACTGTCATTCCTACATTCCATTTCCCCCCAATGGTCCTTTTGTCCCACTCCCCATCATTACAATGGCAACCTCTGATCTGCAGTCAGACTCAAACATTCCTTCTTTGGCTATGGACAACATTTTTCTTCATGAGTCCCTTGTGGATCTTGGCAATGTTTTGCTGATAGTTGTTTAAACTTTCACAGTTGATCATCATACAATATTTCTGTTACTATATACAGTGTTGTCCTGGTTCTGTTCACTTTACTTTGCATCAGTTCATCTAAATCTTTCCAGGTTTTTCTGAACTCTTCCTGTTCATTATCTCTTATGGCATAATACTTTTCTATTACAATCATACACTACAACTTATTCAGCCATTCCTCAGTTGATAGAAAGCCCCTCAATTTCTTATTCTGCTCATCATTTCTTAAAGAATAGAAGTATTCCATGGCAATCATACCACAACTTATTCAACCATTCTTCAATTGACAGGGATCCTCTTAATTTTCTGTTCTTTACCGCCACAAAGAGAACTGATATACATATTTTAAAACATATAAATACTTTTCCTTTTTTCCTGATCACATTGGGAAACAGATATAATAGTGGCATTGCTGGATCAAAAGGTACATTCCAAGTTTATAACACTTTGGGCATAATTCCATATTGTTCTCCAAAATTCCTGGATCAATTCACAGTTCTACCAACAGTGAGTGTCTCTATTTTTTCCATATTTCCCTCTAACAGTCATCATTTTTCCTTTCTCTCATATTAGCGAATCTGATAAGTATAAGATGGTATCCCAAAGTTGTTTTCATTTGAATTTCTCTAATCCACAATGATTTAAGGAATTTTTTCATCTAATTATATATAGCTTTGATTTTTTTCAAAAACACCTATTAATTTCAAAAAGTAATTTTGAAAATTAATAAGTAAATTTATTAAAGAGAAACAAACAAACATGAGCCTATTTCAATAATCCAGGTGAGAAGAAATTAGGGTCTAGACTATGGAGTTGATTGTGTTTGAAGCAGAGGTCAAGTATATGAGAGATGTAGAAATAAAAACGACAGGACTAGATATTATCTAAACTTCTATTGACCATTTATCAATTGGGAAATTATAATTTTCCCCAATTTTCTGCTTCCCTTCTAATCTTATCTACATTATTTTTATTTGTACAAAATCTTTTTAATTTGATGTAATAAAAATTATCCATTTTACATTTCACAGTATCCTCTATCTCTTGTTAGAAGTGCTTTTTTATACATTCATTTATTCAGAAACTTTTGCTTAGCACTTTAGTGTTTGCAAAATACTTTATAAACAGCATATATTTATTATAGATTGTTTCCCATTTATTCTGTCTGTAACTTATACATACATAACGTGTATATTTTTCTGTCTCCATTAGAATGTGGACTCTTTGAGATCAAGTATGATGTTTTTGTTTGTTTGTTTTGTGTTGTTAGTGCTTAGCATAGTGACTAACATATAGTAGCTATTTAATAATACATGCTTGTTGATTGACAATGACACTTGCTTTATCTATCTACTTTGGTAGAAGAAATTTATACACAGGAAATTTCCTATCTCAAGGAGGCACAAAACTCTGCATTCTTCTCATAAAAAAATTTCCATAGGTAAGGGGGGGAAATCCCCCAAATAAATACTTAAACTTTGCATAAAAGAATAACCCAAAATGATGACTATGTTCAAAACATTTTGGATATGTTCATACTCAAAAATATTTTTGTAGGACTTTCAAAATTTTGCAATCATTTTAAGCATATTTTCAATTCTAAGAGCAGTTTCTCTCTGTTACCAACCTCTATCCTTCCAGAGATTACTGGAATATCTCAGACCCTAAGAATGTTAGACTTGGAATGAAGGTTAGATATTTTCTAATCTTGTCCTTTTTATTTCAACATCTATCACATACCTTCCCTCCACTACTAACACACTTACCTCCCTAGTCCAGTTCCTTATGTTTTCTCACCTGGACTCCTGAAGTAGGCTTCTATTTTTTTTCTCTTTAACAAATTTATTATTTATTAATTTTCAACATTTTTTCCATTTTAAGCTTTAGATTCTTTCCTTAACCAGCCATTGAGAAGGCAAGCAATGCATTGATTATACATGTGAAATCATGAAAAACACAATTCTAATAGCCATTTTGGAAAAAAAGCAAGAAAATAAAAGAAGGTGAAAAATTGCACTTCAATCAGCACTCAAAATTCATTAATTCTCTCTCTCTGGAGGAAAATAGTAGTCTCATATTTGGTCTCACTTCCACAATCCAATCCAAAGCTAGCAAAATGATTTTGTTATAGAATACAGGTCTAATCATGTCATCCTCCTTACCTTAATAAACTTCAGTGACTCCCTATTACCTTTATGCCATAATATATAATTGGCTATTTGTTATTTAATTATCTTCACAAACTTCCCCTTCCTACTTTTCCAATATTATTATATTCCCTAACCCATGCCCATGTGACTAAACTCTGCCAAACACCTACAAAGGCTTATTCATTGTGTCACACACAAGACATTCCATCTCCCAACACCCATCTCTCTACCACTGCACTGTCTCTCTTCCATACTTACAGTATTCTCCCTTCTCACCTTAACTTTTTAAAGTCCCTGTTCCCTTCCAGAAATAGGTCAGTGATCACTTTTCTGATTTCCCACTCTAAACCCGCCCCCAAATACTGACATCCTTCCAAACATATTAATCTTATTGCATTAAACATGTATTATTTATGTAATTACATCTGCACATGTTGTCTCTCCCAAATGAATGCAAGCTTCTTCAGGACTGTAAAGATAATTTTAGGGTTGTGACTTAAAATCTAAATTAATTGGTTGTCAGGGAAAAATCCCAAATAAAATACCCAAGTCTGACTGGAAATTTATGGTAATTTTAATTAATATAGAGGGAAGGATTTAAGGAGAAAGAAGGAAGAGGATATAGGATTTCTCCCGCCTGACCTTTGCCAGGGGGAGTTCAAGATCTCCACTGCTGGGTCTCTGAAGGAGATTAGAGGCTTCTAAGAGGATAAAGTTTGGAAAGTAAGGAGGGAAAACTCAGCCAGAAACTCACCACCGAACTAGACAATAGCTTGTAGCCACACCAAGATGCCAAAAGGCCCAGCACGCTGCCACCAGCCAACTCTCCACCGCCAAAGGTAATGGAGAGAGGAAATGATGCGAAATATATAGACCTTTTACTCTTATGTCCCCTCTTCTCAATTTTCACATCTACCAATAACATCAGAAAGCTTTTCTCCAGGACTGCCCTTTCTTTAGTTTTCATCTTCTTTGATTAGATTATATCTTTTGAGTTACTTAACACTTCTTTGTTAAGTTCACCTTCTGTGAGTTACTTAGCCTTTTTGTGATTAATTTAACCTTTATAGTTATTTAACACCTTTTTGTATTAAGATCTTAAAATAGACTTAGCTTAAAGTTCTAGCTTCACTATAAAGTAAGAACTAAGTACCTTCATTGTTCAATCAGGAGATTACAATTTCATCTTCTCCATAAAGTAAGATCTAAGTAGGGTAGAGTTATCTAAATTTCACAGGTCATGGACTAGTTCATCTTTAATTTTGTATTTCAAACACCAAATGGAGTTCCTGACACATAATAAGTACTTAATATATGCTTAGTAATTGTAATATATATATTTGGTCCAGCTCATTTTAAAGATAAGGAAACTAAGAATCAAAAAGTATATTTACCCAATGTTACCTACCTAATAATTACATAATAGGGGATTGAATCTAGCCCCTTTGACTTTATAGTGTTTCTTCCAGTGTAGTTATCTGTTGCCTCCTTCTGTCTCCAGTGTCAATACTCTGGCCAGCATACCAAGGATTCAACAGATACTACATCTGTGGCAACTGAAATTTATTTCCTTTCTTTCTCCTTTTGTAGATATAAGTAGGGTATGTTATGGGGAATTTAGGAAGGGGAAAAGGTTTATACAAAGGGGACAAACACACATAAATAAATGAGTTTAACAAAGAAAGGGATGATGGGAAGGAAAAGGGGAAAGGTTTGCATCTGACAATTTGCCCCAAGATATTTAACCTACTATAGTTAATTTCCTCAGCTTAACCTGTCTAACTAACTCAACTAAAGATTTCTAAGGATAAGGCCAACAGGGAACCCAGAATCTCACACACAGAGTCCTTGGTAGGTCAGATAAAAGGAATTTAGCTATTGAGGCCTCAGATATTTCAAGAAAGAGAGAAAGGCTCCTCCAAATCACTCTATCCACCACAATGTATGGTGATCTTCTCAATCCTTATGATCTTATTCTAATGCAAGCAGCTTATAAAATGAGATTGTCCAGGGAGAGTCAGATCCACACCCTTTAGGCTTGACCTTCTGCTCCAAACAGATAGTTGGAAACCTGTCCCTTCAACAGTTTAAAACTCTAACCCAGCCAGTTCTTGGAGAATTCTGAGGCTTGAGGGCTGTCAATCAATTCTTTGCAGCTTCTTTGTACTTTGTAACTTCCTCACTAGAGTCCTCCCTTTGCACAAAACCTAAATTGTACTGAAAACACTTGGCATTTGTGTACTAGCTAATATACTTACATATTATTTAAACTAAAATACCCAAAATAACAAACAACCTACACTCGATTATCTTAGCCTATCTAATAATATCCTGTTCTAGGGACTTAATCAAGGAAAGGGCAAAGGGGGATTAAATAATGAACACTTACAATTTCAAACACAGATCAAGCATATACAAAAGCACAACAAGCAAATAACGTGAAAAGCAAAAGATAAACACAACTTTCATGCAAAACATTAAACTCATAGGTACTACTCTTATCAACTAATATAGAACATTTTACTACTATTATAAGCATTAACTTCAAACTTAGAGAAAAAACTTTTGAAAAATACAATAAACACAGCATTGCATAAGTTTTACAAAGAAAATTAAACCAAAATACCAAACTCATTTATGCAAACTACATGCAACAAAAAAGTTAAACATAAGCAATCTATTTACATAAATTTACATATATACATATACATATAATACATGCATACAATACATACATATATCCTGTGCATATATACTTTATGTTTATATATGTTACTTATATATTACATATATGCATACAGTATAATATAAATTGTTTTATAAGCCTATTATACACACTATTTACATATATTTACATATGTATTTACAATATTGTGTGATGTGATGTTATATGTCATTTGTGCTATGTAATGTATGTTGTTATGTATGTTGTAATGAGTTTTTGTAATAGTAAGTTAGTATCTTACCTTATTTTATCTATCTTAAATTTTAATCCTTATCTAACTAAAGCCCTATTTGCAAAATTCTCCTGTCTACCTATATTCCTATACTAAACTAAATATCTAACTATTTTTGTTAGTAACTAGCTAATTTATAGCTAATTATAACATTGTTAGTACCCTAAGCTATACTCATTCAAATAGTGAATCAATGTAACCTAACCATGTTAATGTATGTGTGTTTATGTGGTTTGTTACATTGTTATTTTTGCTATGTTATGTTATTCTGCTAGTGTTATGTCAGTGTTACTGTTATGTTAGTGTTATATTACTGTTGTATGTAATATACTTACCACTCCTTCAGACTTTCCTTCTCTTCTCACCTACTCTTGAATGAAGAATTCTTCCTCTCCAACTCTGTAGTAGTAAATCTATTTATGAATGCTTGTGTGAATATATGTTATGTTGTTTTGTATTATGATATATTCCCCAAAGTTTTTAATCCATTAGTTAAAACAGCCAGAAGTGCCACGGGCAGGGTCCAGCCTCATTCATGACTCCAGGGTTCCTGACAGGTAGCAAACAATCAGTCAAAATAAATAACAAATGGAAGACAGCTTAATCATTACAGCCATGGGACTGCTTTGCACCCTGACAGGCTGCTCTGCCATCCCGATGTCTGGTTTTTATTTTTTACCCATTTTTTTGGCATGAAGATACACAAAATCAAAGAGAGATAATTGGAAAAGTGATACATTAACTTTTAACAAATCTCTTGATTAACATACTATATTTTTGTATTGTGATTAAAGACATAATAAAAGTTAAACACAAGATAAATGATTTCGTCACAGGTAGTTTAATCTTCTCATTACCCTGTGAGAAGTTTGAGATTATAAACAATCAAGGAAAATTACTTATTGCTTTTAATAAAAATGGAATAACTAATCAGCAGTTCTTAAAAGATAATTCAACAATCATATCATTGAGGTTGAGGGGTACTGGGAACATAATCAAATTTAGACTGGTGGCTTCTAGGGAGTTTTTGAGTTACTGATTTGTGTAATCAAGTCACTGAGGCATACTGAAGTTTGATGTTCTTGTACTTATTGTGTGGGCCTCTATGATTGATTTGTGTGCTGGCTTCATGAGAATAGGTTTCTGTGAGTGGGAAAGTTTTGGGCTTGGCCTGTAGCTGCAGTTTTGCTGGGAATTAGGTACCTAAATAAAAAGTTAACCCATAGCAGTCTTTTTGAGATTGGGTTTAAGGGGTCTGATCTTTGGTGATGTTTTGGGGAATTAGGTACAGGTGTTTGCTCTTGCATTATTTCTTTTGAGACTAGGGGGAATAATAATCATTGTCAATTCGTAGGTAAGGGGCATTGATGAAAGAGGTCATGTAAAAGGGGGATTGGGTGGGCAATCACATCTCGCCAAGGACCACTCTGTGGGCTTCCCAGCTACCACTTGTGACTCTATCAAGGCATTGTGTGATGGATCCCAGCAAATACTCCCATATCATGTAGTTCTTTAAGACATTCTTGTAAAGCACTTAAACATGAAGTAAGTTGACAGTCACCTCCTAAGAGAGATGTATACACTGTCTTACAAACTTTTGTCTGCAATGGAGCATGTCCAAAGAGCATTTCATGAAATGATACATGTAAATCTGCTCTTGGTCTTTTACATAGGTAACAAAAAAAAGCTATGGGAAGAATATCTGGCCATATTAGATGAATTTCAGCACAGATTTTCCCCACGATAGTCTTGAGTTCCCTATTTACATGCTCCACTTGACCTGAACTTTGTGGGTGATAAGGAATATGATATTTAGGTGTTATTCCTAGATTCTCATAGACTCTCTTCAGGATATCTTGGGTGAAATGAGATCCCTTATCAGTCTATGGTAAGTGGTACACCAAATCTAGGAATAATTTCCTTAATTAATACTTTTATCACAAAGCCAGCTGTATTTTTATTTGATAGAAATGCTTCAGGCCACTTGGTTAATTTGTACACAATTATCAGACAAAACTTATATCTTCTAGCTTTTGGCATGTGATGTAATCAATTTGCAGACTCTTAAATGGACAATATGCTAAAGGTCTACCACCCAAACCTTTCTGTCTGAATGCCCTTGGTTGAATTTTTGGCCAACACAACAACTTGTACAGATCTTATTTGCTACAGTACTTACTCCTAGTGCTACCCATTGCCTCTTTACAGAGTCTATTACAACTTGAGTACCAAAATGACTTTTTGTGTGGATGACTTGACACAAATAGGTATATAAATCTTTTGGTAACAGCAGTTTTCCAGTGTCTAAAACCCATATTCCATTTTCTTTCATTGCTCCAAATTTCTACTTCCACTTCTGAATTTCTGAATGTACATACACCTTTTCTAGATCATCATATTCAATAACTGACAAATTGATTTCAATAACCAAATAGTATAGAACCATTTGTGTCTATTACTATTGGAGACCATATTTATGACCTTCTGGTTGATACTGGAGCCAGTAAATCAGTTTTGCAAAGTTTTCCTAATTTTTAGATGTACCATCTTTTTCTTTTACCTCAAGCCCATATTCATTATTTATAAACCTTTTGTCTTTTATGTATATTTCCATTTGGACCAGTTTTTGCTTCATCAATATTACCATTTGTTTTAATTCTGAATCCTTTCTTACCCATACTATTGCAGTCTTAAACCCATTACCAATAATAAATAACACAACTTTACACTTATATACAATACACATACAAATGCATAGTATGGGAGTATAGGACAATACAGTTTGTACAGTCAATGACATGCAGAGTTTCATCCATTGGTAGTATAACAACATGTAACACACTTTAGGGAACAGGATGAAAACAATGAATGGGATATGTACAACACACTCTCGAAGTACAAACAAAAAATCCTTTAATATGTCCCAAGACATGTTTACATAAATTAGTAATTTAGTATATACAATAGAATTAGTATTATTGTAATCCACTGTGATGCCTTTGCAGCTATATACAATTAAAAAGAAAAAATTTTTCAAAAAAATTCAACAAAAAATTCCAAGATGGCTGCCTAGTTCATGTGCCTTGGCATTTAAAATTCAAAAGTCTCTCCACTTTAGTTAGAGTTCCAGAGTTCCATTGCCCCTCCCCCCTTTGGAATGTTCTACCTGCTAAGAGCAAAAAAATGGAATCTTCCCAGCCTATAACTGACTTTGGCTTTTCTAACTGCTATATGCTTATATTAAATCTATATTCTTAAGTCCTATCCTATGGAATATTCAGGCATGTCCAGGATACTGCAACTCAAGTGTGGGGGCTTTCTGAGCCCTTTCCAAAGCTGCTCATCCACTTTTGGTGCTTACTTTTCACTAAGCTCTTACCTGTGACTCTAGAAAACTATAGCAGGTGTAGCAGCCACACCCTGGTAAAGTATATTGGTCAATGGACCAAACCAGGCTGAGAGTAACCAATAACTCTCAAAGTAAAGTAAAGTATAGCCTAGAGCTTGGTCATACTTTAAAGATTCCAAAATTATCTTGGGTCATTGCTATTTGTCCTGATTTTTGTCTTGCCACTGGTCTTTGATGATGAGAAGAGAGAATGAGGCTGCTGACTTGATGCAACTTTGCCTTACTAAAATCCAATTCATGCTCAAAGCAAGACATCAGCCAGTGATGTCATTGATCCTCTTCAAAAAGAAAAATATATATATGTGTGTATGTTTCGCCTTATGGCTCAATGTAATCCAGTTTGAAAATTCTTTTATTTTTTTGTAAAATGTTAATCCAAAATCCTCACTAATCCTGCAAACTCACAATCCTATAAAGCAAACTGATTTACTGCTAGCAATATTTATATTAGAAAGTTTCAGTAGGAAATTCTATGGAAGCTTAAGGGGACCCAGTACCATTAGATCTCCTCAGAGACTTCTGATAGCCCATGGCAAAGTAGAACTATAGAACCACAAACAGAATTAAATAAACTATTAGAAGCTTTTTCTGTGAACCCCTGAGATCAAGGAATCTACATGACTTCTCACAGTTCAGTGACTGCAAATCAGTCAAGAAAGAATCTTTTGGGTCCCTCCACAGTAAGAATAACAATAACAAAAATGGTCTAGGAAAATTTAGAACAAATTCATGGATAATAGCCCATTGGAGAGTTAAGAGGAAGTTAGAGCCATTTGTTGTACAAGCATCTAACTGGTTGATTATACTGTGGTTCAAGGAATTATAGGAGGATCCTTGTACCCAGCACTATCTCATTCAGTCAGATATCATTGTATCTCTAATTCTACCATGAAAAAAATATTCCTTTGACTTAAACATTGCCCTCTCCCTGAACTCCTTTTACTTTTTTTATTAAAATATCTCCAAAAAGGAAATAAGAAATTGTCTTCAATACATTGTCTTCATGATCTCATCAGCTTTGCTAGTGATCTCATCTCTAATGGATTTAATTACTGGTTGATTATTCTGAAATCTACCTATCTCCAGCCAACCTCTCTGTTGACATCGGGTTTCACATTTCCAACTACCTTTCAGACATCCCAAACTAGATGTCCAAGAGATATCTTAAATTCAATATGCCCCAAACCAAATTCAATATCTTTCTTCCTAAATCCTCCCCTCCTCACTTTCCCTATTCTCAATTCCTTACTATCTCTCAATATACCTCCTCCCCCATATTCAATTTGTGGCCATCACCTGTCAATTTCACCTCTGCAATATTCCTCAAATATGCCTCCTTCTCTTCTCTGACACAACCACCACTCTGGGGCATGTCCTAATTAACTCACATCTGTTCTATTGTTATAGCCTGCTAGCAGGTCTGCCAGCTATAAATCTCTTCCCACTCCAATCTTTCTTTCATTTAGTCACTAAAGTAACTTTCTTAAAGTGCAAGTTGAACTATGTCATCCCTTACTCCTACTCAATAAATTCCAGTGGCCCCCTATCACCTCCAAGATCAAATGCAAAATGTTCTACTTGGCATTCAAAGCTCTTCATAACCTAGCTCCTCCTGCCTTTCCAGTCTTCTTACATCTTACTCCCTTAATAATAGTTTTAAAACTATTGAGAATGGCTGCTCACAAAGCTCAATTTCTTTGCTTTTAAGTCCTTCAGGTTTCCAAAAGGATAGAGATTAACTTGGTCCCAGCATATACTTCCAGTGGAAAAATTTTATTGAATTCAATTTAAAAAATTTAAGTGGCTAATATGTACAAAGTTATGAACTAGGTTTAGGAAAAAACAAAGGAAAACGAAAAATAGAGCAAGTCCTCAAGAAGCTTCTCTTCAACTGACAGAATAAGTACAAAGTATATACAAAGTAATACAAAATAATTTCAAGAGTAAGGGGGCAATAGAACCAAAATGTAGCAGCCACCCACTTGAAATTTCCCAATATTCCCCTTCAAACAACTTTAAAATAATGTCTCATATCTCAATTGTATCATCAATTAGTCCCTTCCCCAGAACTAATTTTATTTAAGACTATCAGTGATAATAGGGTTTCAGAGAATATAGGAGTTTCTTCTGTATGAATCAAGAAAAAGAGAAGTACACTGAACTTGACTTGAACTCCACTCAAGACAGGTTCTGATTCCTGAATCAGTGCAATCCAAATATTACTTCTATGAAGATCATGTTGATTTAATGAGAGAACCTGAAATAGTTCCCATAACTAACTTACCTTCTCCCACAATCTTTCAGGTCAGTGGTATATTTTCCTGGTACACCAACCCATCTTCCAGGGCAGTTCATTCAGGAGTGGTCTTCCCATGATATTACCTTTGAACGATATAATTCTTTACCAGAACTGATCAGGACATGTGCCTATTTAGTCAGCAGTGTCTCCTGGCTCCAGAGACACATTCTTTCAATCATAAGCAATGAATTTAATTTCTCCACATTCCTGGGACTCCTTTCTCTACTTTCGTCTTTTGCTCCAAGTTGGTTGCTACCTGCAACATAAGTCAGGGGACCAAAAGGTCCCTACATGGAAAGAACTATTCCTGATAGGCTTGGTATGGTCATTCTCTGTTAGACTATCTCAATATATTCTCTCAATCTAATCTCAAGGCTTCTTTATCTTCATAAGAAGAAAGGGTTCCCTTATCCAAACCCAATCTGAGATCTATTGGTATAACTAGATAGTATAGCAACTTGCCAGAGACATGACATGGTGGGTCATATCTTCTAGTACTTACAGCTCTTAGAGCACTTATGTTTCTGGCTAACCCCTAGCTATCTAGAATGAGGGCTTTCATGCTGTACCAGTGGTTCTGTGCAGTCTTCTTAGTTCTTAATCATCTCACCCATTTATGTCTTAAAACCAAGGCCACCAAATCTCCAGGCATCAGATGTCATACTAGGTAAAATTTGTAGTTCTTGTTGAAGACTGTTTTTTTTAAAGCTTCCATTATCACTGCATCCTCACAACTCCAAATGGCTTTCAGTTGCACAAATCCATTTATATAAAGTATAAAAGAGCATCCTCTCTGTATGAGTTCTTTCACAGAAAAATGGAATTGGGTGTGAAAAGGAATTTCTTATTCCCTTTGTCTATTTTAAGTTAATCAATCAAGAACTTAAAGTATTCCCACTTAACAGTAATAGCAGTACTAGGTGAATTGAAATTGGCAGATTCTTCTTCATTCCTAGATGAATTCTTGGTGACCTTTAGCCTAAGGAGCATGAGCTCTGGTGAGATACTTGGTGGTCTTGGCCTCATGTGCGCTGAAGGTTGTCAGTGGTTTTTCAGCATCTTTGGCTCTTCAGATGTCAGCCTCCTGATTCAGACTTTGGATTCTGATGAGATTTGCATTGGGGTTTGCATTCACAGTCTGGAGGCACTAGGATTAGGACTTAGGGTATTTTTAGCTAGGTGATATTTTCTACCTTCTTTCTATATTTCCCACTTTATTATCTCTACCTTGCTAAAGCTACTAACAGCCTACTGACTCATAGTTTAACATTAACTTTTATAAATGGTGACCACGTTTCATTTTTTTTAAAAACCATTATTATTTTTGTCAAATCAAATTTTTAACTCTTATATTTTGGCCACCAATTTTAATTATTACATTGGCATATAATGGGTAGTTAGGCCCAAATGCCAGGAATCCCACTTTTAGGTGTCAATAGCTTCCCATTATAAACCCTGCCTCCTCCATAAGTAAAACTAGAAGTCAAAGGACCATAAATCTAGAGTTGGGAAAGAACTTAGAGACTACATAGTGCAAAATCTTCATTTTCTTTTTCAATTATTTTCATTTTTACTCTGAAAGTAAAGGTAATTTTAGGGTTGTGACTCAAATCTAAATTAATTTTGGTCATCAGAGGAAATCCCAAATAAAATGTCCAAGTCAGTTGGAAATTTATGGTGATTTTAATTAATATAGAGGGAAGGAATTAAGGAGAAGAGAGAGAAGGAGGATATAGGATTTCTCCCAACTGGCCTGTGCCAGGGGAAGTTCAAAGACTTCCACCACAAGGTCTCTGAAGAAGATTAGAGGCTTCCTAAGAGGATAATGTTTGGAAGGTAAAGGAGAAAAGAATCAGCCTAAACTCTGAGAGAGCTCAGTTAAGAGGCCTCACCTGAACTAGGCTACTCAGTTTTTCCCAATATAGTGTCAAGGAAAACTCACCACCAAAACGGACAATAGATTCCGCCATGCCAAGATGCCGAAACTCTCGACACGCTGCCAGCCAGAGCCACCTCTCCATGGAAACAGACCAAAGAGAGGAAGTGACATGAAATATATAGACAGTTTTTACATCACTTTCCTGCATCTCACATGCACCAATGGTAGCTTAAGCTTGACTTAGGACAGCCCAGGGGTCTGTCAGTTGTTTCTGATTTGTCATTTGGTAGCACATGTCTGTCATAGTCCATCCTCCTCAATGCTTAATCCTTAAGTAGGGGTGTAGACATTCCTCTTTTTGTTAGACTAAGTATGGTGGAGTAATCAAAAGTTCACAGAACTTATCATTCATCAAATAGAATGGGTATTTGCAAAACAAAATAAAACAAAACTAAGGACTGACATGAAGCTATACATATCTATTATGTACCTCTTGGTTTTCTTTTTTAAGGATATAAGATAAACCTATAGCAGTGATAGCAAACCTTTTAGAGACTGAGTGCCAAAATTGCAACCCCCATGGTTCACGTGAGCCACTCCCTTACCTTAGACAGGGGAGGGAAGAAGCACTGTCATTGAGTTGTTTGGCAGAAGAGCAGAGGATGCAAGAAATGTCCTCAGGTGTGGTGGAGAGGGGGAGGGGAGCATCCCCCTCTGGCACACATGCCATAGGTTCATCAACACAGACCTATAGCTTTCAAAACTGTCCTGTTTATCTAGCCTTCTTTCTGACTTTTCTTCTGTGCTTTTTTTGTCCATTTTAAAAAATGCACCAATCAATCTCAAGTATTTATCTTTTTTTCTTATCCTTCTGCCATAACACCCTATCCCTTATTTGACCAAAAGGGAAAAAAAAACTTCTTGTAATGAATGTATACTTTGTTGAGCAAGATAAATTTCCATGCCATCTGTTTCCAAAAATGTTTATCTTATTCTGCATCTTAAGTCCATCCTTTCTTTGTCTAAGCTGCTTCATCATTCCTCTGAAATCCTGGTTGTTAGTTGCCTCATCAAAGTTTTTAACTCTTTCAACATTGTTTTTACTATTCTGGTTCCACTCATTTCACTCTGCACATCAGTTTATTAAGTTCTTCCAAAATTTATCTGAAACTGGCCATTTCATGCAAAAATATTCTATTACATTCACATATCATAATTTGTTTATCCATTTTCCCAATAGGATACCCCTTTGTTTTCCAGTTTGTTGCTACACACAAAGAAAAAGCTGCTATAAATATTTTGATATATAAGCATCTTTTTGCTTTGTCTTAGGGATGCTTTCCCAGGAATGATATAGCTGGATCATAGAGTATGAATAGTTTATTGTATTTTGCATACTTGCAAATTGGTTTCTAGAATAGCAGGGTGGCTTCACAGAACTGCCAACAGGGCATTGATGTGCCTATTTTCCTATAGCCCTTCCAACATTTGTCATCTTTGCCAGTTTGATGCAAACCACATTTTACAAATGAGAAAATAGAAGCCCAGTGAGATGAAGTGACTTGTTCTAGATCACATGCCTCATAAATAGGAGAGTGAGGATTTGAACTCAGGCCCTCTGACTCCTGATCAAGCACTCTTTCTGCACTGTCTCTCATTATCCAATCCCTGGTGTTCTAAGAATAAAAACTACCCAAACCAACTCTATTAAAATTAATGACTAGACCTTCAAGACTAGCTCATTGTGAATCTTAAAACTGCTCAGACACTACCTTAGAATCTTTGGTTAAGGCTATTCCCCATTTAAAGAATGGAGGTACTTGATCAGGAATGTATTGGGAATTTTAACATTACTCCACCCATACTTAGGCATACTTTAGGGGAAGATAAAGTTGTAAACTCCTTACTGAACAATGAAAAGTCCCTAACTCATACTTATAGTAAAGCTAGAACCTTAAGCTAGGTCTATTTTTAGATCTAATATAAAAGGGTGCTAAGACCTATGAAGGTCAAATTAATCACTAAAAGGTCAAGCAACTTACAAAGGGCAAGCTTAGCAAGAGGTGTGAAGTTTTAGTCTACTCAGGGTAGGTGGTTAACAAAAGAAGATGTGAATTAAGAATGGACAGTCCTGTGGAAAATGTCTACTGTGATTGGTAGATGTGAAAATTTTGGGAAGGTGGCATAAGAGAAATTTCTCTTTAAAAGGAGCTGGCTCTCTCAACATAGAGTCAGTTGGAGCTTGGACTAGTTGGAGTAGCTGGGCCTCTGAACTTAGTTGAGTTTGGAAGCTGAATTGAAGAGCCTCTCTGAACACTGGAGTTTTGCTTGGGACAAAATCTTGTGATGAGTGGATAAAAGACTGACTTAGTTTTCTCTCCTAAAGAGAAAGGCCTAGACCATTTGACCTAGGCCCTAGGCCTTTTCCTACTATTTCCTCTTACTCTGTCTCTCTCCCTTCCCTTAATTCCTTCATTTGTATTAATTAAAATCTCCATAAAACCAAGCTGACCTGGGTATTTCATATTTGGGAATTTTCCCATGGAGACCACTTATTTTTTATATAAAATCAAGACACTAAAATTATTTTTACAGTTTTGGCAATTCACAGTCATTGAACCCACATTTTTGTGGTCACATCATATAAACCACCAAAGGCTAGACTTGGCTTCTGCCAGCTTTGGAATGTGGGTGGCAAAGCATTATAGACACAGGAAGCAATAGTACCACCACAGTCAGAGGAATTGTGGGAGTTGACACAATTGACCAAGGTGGCAATTCTCTCTTATCACTAGGGATGAAAACCCTTATAACTACTCCTACCTTCTACAGTAAGTCAGAAAACTGCCAGAAAAGAGAGCTCAGAAAGACCTAACAACTCCTTTCCAGGCTTTTTTACATATTACTCCCTTTCATACATTCAGCATTGCAGGCAAACTAAACTACTTAATGTTCCTCATCATGATAATCCATTTTGTATCTCTATGTCTTTACACAATTCTCCCTATGACTCCCACAGTGCCTAGCTTCTTTCAAAGTTCACCTCAAGTGCCTTTCCCTACAACAGAACTGTCTTAATAAGAACACCTAATATCTATATAGTGCTTACTTTGTGCCAGGCACTGTTCTAAGAACTTCACAATTGTTTTCTCATTTGGTTTTCACAAACTTACCTGGAATGTAGGTGCTATTTATTATCCCCATTTTCTTTTCAGAGGAAAGTGAGGCAAGCAGAATCACTTACCCAGGGTCACACAGATAATAAGTATCTGAGTTCAGATTTGAATTCAGGTGTTCTTGATTACAGGTCCAGTGCTCTGTCCACTGTGCCATCTAGCTGCTTGATTCCTTCTTGATTTCCCCATGAATGAATGCCCCCCCTCCAATTACTTCTGCAAGATTTGAGACCTAATTGTCATTCTGGTGATTAAACCTTGCATATCTTTCAATGTATTTTGTATTTAATTATCTGGTCAATGCTGCCTCCCTTGATTAAATGTAAGGTCCTTGACATCAGGGAATATTTTAATGTTTTTTTCTGTGTCATTGTTTTTTAGGTTGTTTAGTCATTACAATCAAGTCCAACTCTTTGTGAACCCATTTGGGGTTTTCTGGTGAAGATGCTAGACTGATTTGCCATTTCTTTTTTCAACTCATTTTATAGATGAAGAACTGAGGCAAACAAGGTAAAGTGACTTTGCTTAGGGTCCTATAACCAGTAAGTGTCTAAGGCTGGATTTGAACTCAGGTATTACTGACTCTAGATTGGGTGTGTGTAATTTCTCTGCCCCCAAACTGTTCTACCCCAAACTAATAACCCATTTATCCCAAATCATATGTTTAACCTTTCCATCTATGATATCACTCAGGAAGGTTACTGTTTGTGATTGCCCCTCTATAAGTTATCAAGTTAGCCAATGTGGAGGATACTTAAAATATCATCTCCCAAGTGTCTTTAATAAGAACAAGAACCAAGTTTTTTATTTTTCTTGTATTTCTTATAGCCCCAGGACAATACTAAATACATAGTAGATCTTCAACAAAGACTTATTTAATTGAATTGAACTGAATTAACCAAGCTACATTGTTCCAGTGAGAATGGGTGGGAAGATAGAATTTAATTCACTTTAAAATTACTTAGGTTAACAATTTTTCCCCCAGGCAATTCAGACAGAGAATGTGAAACTATATTCTATAGAGTGTCACCAATGGGGGATTTTCTAGTTGACTTTAACTCATTGACCAACTCTTCAAACCCTCAAGTCAGTTAAATAATGATGGGGCAAAAAAAAATAAGAGAAATGCAGATGAGTAAGTATGAGGAACAATAAAAGGGGAGAAAAACATTGATTACAAACTGTAAAGCTCTTGTATAATTTTGACATCACTCCACATGTGTGTAGTTCTCTGGACCTAGGAAAGGCTTAAAATATCTTATGATAGCAATATTAAATAATAGAGCAAGACTAGAAGAAGGAGACTAGAAAGGAAGGTGATATTTGTTTTTGTTTTTCAAAAATGTTTATGTGAAACAAGAAGGTAGGTGGAGTAGAGACACTCTAGACATAAAATTCAAAGTTCCAAACAAAAAAAACCTTCATTCACATTGACATGGGACCATGGGTTTCACTTAGGGACCCCAAATCCAGAAGTCTTTCAGTTCAAGCTGAAAGCAGGAAATTCCTTTCCTTCTTCGAATTCTTATTTTGCTGAGGTGAAGGTGACTTTGGGCATCAGAGATTCACAATAAGAAAAGAGCCCCAGGAGAAATGTTCCCCTTGGATTCTCCCCTAGATTTTGAGATGGACACATATTTCTCCTGGTTGTGCCCTGATTACATTAGGTTGTAGTCTAGGACATCTACTTGACCCCTAAACTATGCCCAGCTAAATCCAGTGTCTTTGGGATACAAACATCACTCTTGCCCCAGTCAGGTAACCAACACCCCCACTTCTGTCTAAATTCAAACCATCACAGTCTCTTCTCCAAGTCATGTCCCCTGAGGAGGCAGTGCCCACTCTTGAGCCTGTCTTCCAACCTTTCAACATTAATCTTGAAATAAATAAATTTCTCTTTTTATTTTTAAGCTAAATTTTGGAATCTTGCATTCTTGCAAAGGGTAACCATCCTAAACTCAGGGGTTCACCTCAAATCCCCCCACAAAAACATGATTCTAGGTCATGCTCTGTATATCCAATTAGGTAGAGTATTTTACTTTCCTTTTAGGAATTTGGGCTTCATATACAAATAAGAAAGAGGAAAGGTCATATAGATCATAAATCTAGAAGTAGAATCTATTTTAGAGACAACTAGTACAACTCTCATTTTACAGAAGAAAGCAAAAGGCTTCACTGATCAGTCAATTTAAATGATGTGCCCAAAGTCATATTTAGCTAAGGCAACATTGATTTATGATACAATCTCATTTGTAAAATATTACAGGTGAAAAAGATAAGAACTGTAAATAGCCTACAAAGCAATAAAAGATATTTAACAAGAATATGAGCTAGTCCCTACCCCTAACCCTATCACCTAATCTCATTAACAGTAGGAGAGTTTGGATTAGACCACCATATTAATCAACGTAATTTGTAATCAAATCAAAAAAAGGCACCTGAAGTTAGAATGAGTATCTCAACCTGAAATAAATAAATATATAAACATATAAAACAGAAGACATCTATTCTGCAAGCCGTACAATTTTAAGGGATCTCAAGGGCAGGGAGATTCTAAAAGAAGACAAAATGGTATAGTTATAACAAAAAGTTAGCATTTGCAAATATAACCACACTGTGTTAGTCCATATATTTCTTTGTGGAAATGGACTATGCATAAGTCAAAAATGTCTTCAATTAAAAATATGATAAGAGGACAGGTACACTTTAATGTACTTTTTTAAATAGTTTTTTGAGGGTTTTTTTTTAAGCAGGCCACATCTTTCTGTTCACAAAAGAGGTATAGAGAATGTGCAGAATGTCCCAAAAGTTTTAGTGCAGCTTTAGTTATTAAAGTTTTAAATAGCACTAAGACTTTTGTGACAGTATTTGTTTTTTAATTACCTGATGGAACAAAATGCAGTCTGAGAGAGTCTCCTCAATGTGTTTCAATTGCAAACATTAAAAGAACACTCCCAAGTTTTAGGGCATATATAGAAGTAGCTTTCTTCAACTGTATTATGCTACATATAGCATGGACCAAAATATAAAAACAATTAGAATTTTGCACACCTAACATGCTTTCTAATGTTGCTAGTTTTCTTGGCTAGAATCTAACCAAATGAATAATCCTCTTTTGATAATGAAGTTCTCCAAACATTTGTTCAAATATGACATTGTTTTAATTGCATCAAGGTTTAGACCTCTATGTCTCTTCAGTTAAATCTACTGTTGAACAAAAGAGAGAGATTCAATCATCCACATTAGAAATATAAAGTAGATGAAAAAATACATATTACTCAGACTAATATCCTACTACAATGCTTTTGCAAGAGGAGGCAAGATAATTGCATTGAGAAAGCAAGATGTCTCTAACTTCTGAAAGAAGCCTTAACGAATGCCTTAGCTTCCTCCCACTTTGAGCTTACTTATAGACAACTTATAAAAGCAGAGTCAAGGGCTCTTAGCTGGTGATTCCCATATATAAAAAGAAAACCATTCTGGAGGCTGTATAATTTTAAAGGATCTAGGTCAGTGATGGTGAACCTTTTAGAGATCAAGTGCCCAAACTATAACCCTCATGCAACATGTGAGCCCCCCTCCACCTGTCTTACCCCAGACAGGGGAGGGAGAAAGTGCTTCCATTGGGCTGCTGGGCAGAGGGACATGTCATGTAAGAAATGTCCTCAGGCATACATGAAGAGGGGGAAGGGAGCAGCCCTCTCAGGCACACTCTGGCACCTGTCCCATAGGTTCACCAACATGGATCTGGGGAAATCATCAAAATTAAATCTTAAACTGAAACTATCAAAATGAATTTTAACCTAAGGAAAATCAAAAGAGTAGGTTGAACCTCAAAGTGGAAGAGCAGTATAGTTCTGGGCAGGGTCATATGCTGGTTAGCCTTCTGTATTTCTTTTTGGCTATGTTGTACCTGTCCCCTTATAAAGCCTCTTTATTGGATTGTATTATAAATTGCTTGAAATTTTAGACACAAAATATCTCCAAAAAATGAACTATAACTATTCTAGGTCACAAAATAAACTGTAGCTTCCTTTTTAACAACGGTTTAAATGGTCAGCTTTATTCTCTTAGGCATGCCTGTGTCAGAAACTTATAATCAGTGGTTGCAAGATCTTGAAATGGGACATCCCTTTTAGTTACTTAATCAATTTACATATCTTGGACAAATAACAAAAGGTTAGGCTAGGAACTGAGTAATAGAAAGAAATCAGTTTGGGTTGAATCTGAGAAAACATACAAGACTTAAAATAACAATGTTCCCTATCTCAACAGTCCATCTCTTTGATATCAATATGCTTTGAGTCATGCTTAATGGTTTTGAATCAGAAAACACTGGTTTCACAAAAGTTAATAAGCAACATACAGGATGGTGAATAATATATAGTAGAAAGTAAGCATAAATTGACCAAATAAAATTTTTTTTAAAAAGAAAGCAGGCTACAGTTTGTTATCAATAATGATTTCTGTGTCAAAAGTATAAGTGATTGCCAAGCACATATGATTAGAAAAGGAGGAGAGGTTAAATGATACAAATGAAATAACTGCATATACAGTACAAAAAACACACTTTAAGATACTCAAGAAGAAGGTTTGGTTAGATCTTTGTTGTATTTTTTATTTTATTTTTTCCAGATTACATGCTGATATAATTTTTAATATTTGATTTCTAACATTTTGCACTCCATGTTTTTTATCTCTCTGAACCCTTTCCTTCCCCAAGAAAGCAGTTAATATGATATAGGCTGTATATGTATTATCATATAATAGATATTTCCTTGTTCATCATTTTGCAAAACAAGATATATACTGCTTACACTAAAGAAAAATTCATGGAGGAATTAAGTGAAAATGGTATGCTTTAATCTGTATTCATACTCTGTCTACTGCTTCTATGGTGGTGGATATTCTTTTTTATCATGAGTCCCTTGAAGTTGTCCTGGACCTTGCTTTATTGATAGTAGTTAAATCACTCACAGTTGATCATCATGCATTATTATTGTTACTGTATACAATGTTCCCCTGGTTCTTTTGTTGCATTTTTAATGGGCAAGAATCACACAGAATGAAAAGGCATAGAAAAACTGTAAAAAGTATATAAAACTAAAAATATACAAAAGAATCAAAAGGTAAAACATTGTTATATTAGATTTTTTGCTTTACTGAGAGACTATCACTGGGTTCATTAAGGAATCTATGATTTATAGTCAATATGTGGGATTTTTTAAATTGTAGATAAAGGTAGCTTTCTAAGAATGGCCATATAATAATGACTAAATTGATAGAAGCAATTAGAAGTGGGCATCTTAACCTGAGATCCAAGGGCCCTTAAAAGGTTTGTAAAAATCATTCAGAAAAATCGTATCTTTATTTCCACTAAAATCTAACTGAAATTTAGCATTCCTTCAAATAGGTGTTTTTAATATATTTTAAGAAGGCATCTCCCATGAGCTTTAGAATATCGCCAGTGGTCCAAAACACAAAATAATCCAGAACTCCTGATTTTGAACAGTTTTTTTTTTTTTTATTAGAGAAATGGGTTATGGCTTCCACTAAGAAAGAATAAACAAATTCCCCCTCAACATACCTTTGAAAGTTATCAAAACAAAGTTTTGAGAAAAACATATAACAAATAACTTCTAATATGCATGTGCATTGCTTTGTTTTGCTTCGTTCAAGTCAAAGGTAATTTAACCTTAGTTTTTAAAATCTGATGCCTCTGCCAAAATCTTAAATTTGATTTTTGAGTGGACCTCTTAGTTTGGCTCTGGCCTGTGGCTATATGCTCTACCCAGAATTCCAGTTAACTGTGGCATAAATAGGTACCCTTGAGAGCACACTATTTTAGAAAGAGAACTAAATATAGAGTCAGCTAAATTAAAGTCATCTGGGTGTGCACCTAACTTACAGTCAGGAAAAACATGAATTCGAATTCAGTCTCAGACACTCCCTAGTTGTGTGACCCTTACTTTCTCTTTCTCAGTTTCAACTATAAAATTTGGATTATAATGGCACTTACCTCATGAGGTATCATGAGGATCAAATTAGTTATACAAAGTGCTTTGAAAATCTTAAAATACTTCTTGTGTGATGGGTAAGCTACTTAACCTCTCTGAGATTTTATTTTCTCATCTGTAAATGGGGTCAGCAAATGAGATACTACCTTTGTCATATGGTTATTAGGACCCTCAAAGGAGCTTTGTAAACTCTAAAGCATTGAACATATGTAAGATTTACTATTATTAGGATTATTAATTATTAGGAAACTAGATATAGGAATATTAGGAAAAAATAAAGGAATTAAGATGAAATTACACAAACCTATCCCCATTATTATGGCACATGTGCTAGATCAGTAGCCTCATCTTTGAACATAAAAATCAACCCATTACTTTAACAAGGAGGTATGGGAAACAGATACGTGCATGTTACTCATATAATCATACAAAGATACAAAGCAGAATGGCATGGAAACCACTACCCATTCCTGTTTCTTAACTCTATGATTTCTACTGAAATAAACCTTGGTTATTCTTTGATTCTATATAATTGCCATAGGGATTGTCCAATTGCCATAAAACTAAAAAAAAAAATTCTTTTGAGAAAGAAACATTTCAGGAAAGAGAGCTCCATAACTCTTTGAATCTAGAAAATGAATTTTTTGAAGAAGGCACCATGAAAATGCCCGAAGAAAATCACCATAGCATCAGAAGATCCACCATGAGCTTTGGAGTATAACTGATTGAATTTTGGGGGGTTGAATACAAGTATTTTGAATGTAAATTTGTATGCCACAGGGGATTGCCCCCCCCAATTGGCTTATTGTCAATGGGCCTAGCAAACATTGGTTTGCTCTCTATCTCTATCTCTTTTATTTCCCTCTTATCTCTAACTATTGAATATTGTGTGCATCTTTAGCTAGAAGATCTTTAGAAATACAAGGCAGTCATGTAAACTGATTTACTGGGGAGACTAATTTTCCAAAGAATCACAGGGAGGATTATGAAAGGAAATTCTTGGTTCTCTTTGTCTATTCTGATTTTGCCCTTGTGAAAAGGGAATCCTTTGTTCTCTTTGCCTAATTGGAGTTAACACTTTCGAATAAAAATAACTTAAGTACCCTTACTTCCATAGAACTAGACTGAAGACAGGATGGACTCTCTTTTGTCTACTTTTGAATTAATCAACAAAGTTGAATACACCCATACTTAACCCTAAAGTAAGGGAAGTCCACAAACTCTTACTCCTAGGAGGAGAGTTAACACCTTTAGAGTTGAGAAGCCAGCAATATACTTGGAAGAGCTCCACCCCTTTTTCTAACTCAGTCAGAAACTTGTGAATTCTTTTAAGAGTTCACACCCTCAGAAACTATAAACTTTTTTGATGAGAAATTGACCTTCAGAGGCCTTTGATAAGAGTTGCCTCCTTCAGAGGATAAGAGGTGTAACAATTTTAGGAACTGTGATTGGCCCCTATGAAGAGGAGCAAGGATAGGAAACCACCATAAAAGTCACAAAAATCCTTGGCAGTCTGGTGAAGTTGAGTCCCATGGGGAGTGTCTCCTGGAGACTGCAGGGTGTGTACAAGGGAATGACCAGAAGAAAAGAATATTTGAATTTGGAAGAAATGCTTCAGAAGAGGAGAAAATGAAACCCCACAAGACCTGGGATGGAATTCCAACCAGGCTCAAAAGTAGTTGGAGAAGAAAAACCAAGATTCTTCTTATCTTGGGCTCTTTGGAGCTGGGAGGGAGAACTACCTTGGCTGTTAAAATACCCAAATCTCTCAATCCTGTTATCTGAGCAGAAGAAATAAAATCTCATTTCTCAATTGGAGACAATCTTTGGGATAAAGACTCTCTTTTTCCCTTAGGGCAACCCAGAGCTTATTTCTGAAGATTACCTAGGTCAAACCCTCTAAAGCTATATAGGGAAGATATCTTAGGGATTGCCTCCTTCCCTCTGTCCTTTCATTACCTTTTCAATTTTCTATATCCAAATAAATCAGATATCATGATTTATAATAGAACTTGAATCAGTCTATGTATTAGGAGGGGAGCTTAAAAAAAAAAAAACCCTATCATTATAAGAAGCAGGCTGAGGGAAAAAAGACTTGCCCTTTAGTCTAGACTGACTGACTCCATTGGTAATAGCTCAAGGGGGGGGGGGGAGAAAAGAAGGAAGTGTCACCATATATTGATTCCCCCAATTAGCTGAACTTTGAGTTCCTCCTTTTTAAAGTCCTCCTTGCTAATCAAAGGGGGGGGGATCATGACTTCAACTTAGACTCTGACTCCTGGACTACTTGGTTGGGTGAGTAAAAAGGCTGACACCCTTCCTAGTTTCCTAAGAGACTAGCTTCCATCTTGGAGGAGGCTGTGTCTGGCTGTCCTGGCTGGGGACTAATATAGGTATTTTCTTTAATTTTTTTCACATGTCTCTACTTTATTGTTTCCCCTCTATTTTGGTAAATAAACTGCGTCCAACCATTACATTTGTCATAGACAATTCCCTAACAAGCTTTAGTCCAACATATTTTGCCGATTTTTCTAACTTCTTCTATGAAATTCATCAATAGTTTTCATTGGATACTAGCTTGGGTAGACTGGTTCTGTCCTTAATTCTTTAGCACATGAGTAACATATGTCCCCCAAACATTGCCTTCCTTTAGACTCTTCAAAGGGTCTGTATTGCTATCAACAATATCTTCTTTAGAACTCAAGGGGAATGGTTAATTTAGGACTGTAGGGTGTCCACTGTTGTGCAAACACAAGCTGTTTTCTACACAGGAAATGCTAACTAACAGTCATCAGGAGCTCTCCACAGCTGAAGCTCATTCAGGAGATCAAGAAGAGATGTCAGACAATGCAGTGCAGTCAGACCCAATTCGGTTCAACAAATATTTGTTGAGAGTGTGAGGCACTGTGCTAAGCCCCAGGGTGATACACAGATAAATGAATTATGAGCCTCAGACAGGAAGGATTCTTTTAAGTTGTTTTAATGACTTTGGCTTTGGTTGGAAACATAGAGTGCTTGTATGTAACTGATATGGGAAATTTGGTCTATCATCATTCAGAGTATACTTCCTTCCTCCAACCCTGTGAGCGGCAACTCCTTTCCATAAGAACTTGCTACTTGGTCCTATTTTTGTAGTAGTAACTTCTAAATAGAGTTGTTCTGTTCTTGGGGAAATTGAGAATATTTATGTCTGAGATAGAGCAGACCTGGCCCCTTTCTGGGTGAATTGTAACTTTAAAAATTTCTCATCTGAACAATATGGTAGAACTGTCTGATAAAATTAGATGGATTCCAAGTACAGGGTACATAACAGGGCTTTATGAATTTTAATAGTTCCTGGGAAATGTCAGAAGAGGTTTGACTATAAAAACAGGTATAAAATAACACCATATGTCTGTGTTAGAAGAAGTAAGAGAAAGAAAGGTTAAAAACTCAAATAATCAGGATAAAAAAAAGCTAAGATACTGAGATTTCATGTAGTTCTTAAGGTACAGGGATAAAGTGGAGAAAAATCTAGAATCTTCCCCCATCACCACCAAACAAGATTTAGAAACTAGTTATAATCCACTTTGTCTCTGAAGTTTGATAAGTCTTTACTAATGATATAGATATGTTACAGAGGGAAATTTTTGTTAAATGTGAGCATTACATATGTGTGTCTGCATGACATCTCACATACACATGTGTTTTTGCACATTTTTAGCCATTGATTTGGGCCTATGACTTCATTAGAATAGGAATTAAAGGTGTTAAAGCTTTTCTTTTGTAAGTTAGAGCCGCCTGAGGACACAGAGGTTAAATAACTTTTCCATGATTGCAAAAGTAGCATAATTCAGAGGCAGAACTTGAGCACAGATGACTTTAAGAATGACCTATATTCCAAAAATACATTAGCGTATATCCACATGTATTTTAGATATTTGAAATCACCATTCTGAACAAAAACACCCATAAACTTAAGCCAATGTAGCAGGTGTATATAAGTGTATATACTATAAATATGTGTACTATATAAGTATACTATATGTAAAGTTACATGTACTATGATATATAAAATAAATATATATTTATATATATGCATATGTATATATATAAAACTATACCCTCTGCTATAATGCCTCATAGGCATGTATTTCTCCAGAATACCAGATTGGCAAATGTTTTGCAATTTAGAGTTTTAGAGAAGTGCCTGGAGGCATTAAAAGTTTTACTACAGTCAGCGCCATGAGTCAAAAGCAGGACTTGAACCTGGACGCTTGCTCTCTCTGCATTATGCCACAGTATCTCTACTCTGTGTGTATGTGTATCTTCTCTTTCTCTGCCACTTATTGATTGTCTAATATTAATAAGTCATTTTCCCTCTCTAAACCTCAATCTCATTTGTAAAATGAGGGAATTGGACCAGATGAGTGCTACAGTCTCTTCTGGCTCTAGCTATGATTCAAACCCTTATTTGAGAAGAAAAATAAATGATCTGATTATTACAAATGTATCCTTTTCCAAGAAATATAACAACCCAAATCAATTTTCCCTATTGTGAATTAATGTTTTACACCACAATATTCACTGCAATTTGGTGGCACTGAGATACTAAAATATGTAAAAAAAAAAAGAACACTTCTATTATAGATCTTTTTCAGTAATAATTCTCAAACTTTTCAGTCTCAAAATCCTTTGACATTCTAAAAAATTATTGAGAACCTCAAAAAAATTTTGTTTATGAGAATTATATCTATTAACATTTACTATATTAGAAATTTTAATATTGTTATGAAAATGATTTTAACTTCATACTCCTAAAGGATTTTAGGCCCCAGTCCACACTTTGAGAAATTCTGCTTTAAGGAATATTTCCAAGAAAAAAAAAATTCTTGTGAACCAGAATTAAAATGGCTGAGAAGGCATAGAGGTATGAGTAGTCAGGTGGATGAATGGAGGGGAAGGGTGGCATGCCCACAAATTCAACCAAACTACTGAAGGAAACACTAAAAGTAAATTCTATAATTAATTGTGCCTCTTATAACCAGACAACCCCTGGGCTTATGTTGAAAATATAAATGTCATATCTCACTCTTTACCTTTTCCTTTGACTCTGCTACTACGTTGGAAGGGAGAGATACTTTTCTAGGAATCCACTCAATAAAAAAATACAAATGTTTAAAAAAATGGTATGTTTTTTTGGGGGGAGCAAATCCCTACATAGTCTGATTTGTATTCACAAGAGAGCTTACATTGACTTTTATTATATAGCCTTCTATGAGATGACAAAGTGAATTAGTATAGAATCATAAACTGCATAGATTTAGTTGATGACATACCCATTGAACAAAGCTAGAAGTGCAGTCTATATTTACGTGGCTTTTAAGGTAATTGTTTGCATCTGAGATGAACTAGTCAGTTCCAATTAATCAGTTTATATAGTACCTACCATGTTGACACCCAGATATTTCTGATTCATGCCATAACTTGGGCTTTTTTTTTAAATTAAGTTCCTAATGGAAGTTTCACAACCACCACTCCTTGATGGATGAATATCAAACAGATTTACAGGATCATAGATCTGGATCTGAAGGGAACAAAGAAACCATCTAACACATCTTCCTCATTATTATAGATGGGGAAACTGAGGCATGAGGAGGTTAAAAGTGATTCACCCAAGGTCAAAAAGGTAGCAGTTATCAAAAAAAAAAAAAAAGAATTTGAATTCAACTCTTGGATTCTAACACCAGAACCGTACCCATTCCGCTGGGTTATGTTGCCTTAAACAGCCAGCATTTATTGACTTCCACATGCCTTGGACTGTATTAGTTTGAAAAATATGAGTCAATTAATACCATGAAGTTATTACATTTGCTATATGCAGAACTAGTAGACATGAAACAATTCAAAATCTTCATCTTCCAAAGTACTCTAATAGGAATTGAGAGAAAGAAAAGAGCAGCAAGGGTTGGAAGTTTCATGGAAGAAAATTAATGTTGAAAAAAATAATTGGTTTGTTTATTCAGATACTGGTAAAGATTCTTAAAAGATATTTAAATATTTAAATCATTATTCTATTCTATTTATTCTATTCTAATTAGTCTATTATTCTAGTGGCAATATTACTATTATCCTAACCCTACTGGGTCAGGATTAGATGTCAGAATAAGGGACTCCTTGGGAATTGTTATCTATCTGGATCTAAATAACAGTAGACTTACCTGATAGATGGCAGAGAGATGGACAGGTTGATCTGTGGGAGGAAAATATCCCTGAAATACCTAGGAGTAGGCTATGCCAGATGTTTTGGTGTAAAATGAAAAATTCAGCTATCACAACTGGGAGCTTTATGCAACATGAGCTCTGGCAACTTCCAAACACAGACCATAAGTGATCTTGTAAAGCAGCTGAGAAACATGGCTTCTGCAAGAGCTGTCCAAACCCCAGATGATTCATCTAGAGTATATTTGCTAGGGTGAGCCCCTTGGGGAAGAGCTTGGAAAAACAAATTTAAATCAGAAAAATCCCATTACTTCACACTGAGAGAAGAACAATGTCAGCACCTATCAAGGGAGCAGCCTGACTGAGCCAGAAAGAGAGAACATCCAGGAGCTAGTCCAAAATGAGAGAAGAATTGAAAAAGAGACCTCACTTAAGAGCACTAGGCATATTGCTGCTCAGACAGACCCTTGGCATTTCCTCTCTCCTCCCCTGCTTCCTCTCTCCTCATCAACCTGTTGTCTTGATCTTTGCCTCATTTTGTTATTGTTTAAACATTTTAAGTCATCTCTGACTCTTCATGACTCCATTGGAGTTTTCTTGATGGAGATACTGAAATGGTTTGCTATTGCCTTCTCCAGTTCATTGTACAGTTGAGTAAACTAAGGCAAACAGGGTTATGTGACTTGCCCAAGGTCACACATCTAGTACCTAAGGTTGGATTTGCCTCATTTCTGGACTGTTTCCTGCCATTCTAGACATAGACATAGGTATATAGAGAGAACTATTATAAAGCCAAATAAGAGCTGATGAGGTAAGATAGTCTAGATTCACAAATATCTTTGATTTATGCTAGGTTTGTTACTTCTCTGTGCACATCTATGTTTCTGTTGGAATTTCAGACCCTGGAGTTTTAACTGTAATGCAGACCCAGAGTAGCTCAGAGGGGAGCACCAGACCCCCTTTCCCTTGGCAAATCATCTAAAAAAAGAACCTGCAAATACCAGATATATCAGGTTTTTTAGATTTCCTCAAGGACTAGCCATAAAAAAATGGCCCAGCTCTAATAAGTACCCTTTAGTCTAGCTGAAACCATTTTATGAAGAACTGAAGATAATTTGGCATTTTCTGGTCTTCTGATACACTTTCAATAGGGATAAAAGCAACTTTGATTTCCCCTTGGGCCTATAAATAATTCAGCTCCATTTGTGTGCCATCGAATCTCTTTTAGCAGAAATCTTACAAAGGTCAGGACCAAGTAAATGTCTCTTTCAGTGTTTGTGCATAATGTCAGAGTATTTTTAGGGCAAAGTGGTATTCAATTGAAAGACTGAACATAGCCTAGTGAGGTCATTGTGTGGTAGGGCATAAATTCCTAGGTCGGTTGTCATTGGTTCTGATGAGAGCCCCCAGAACTAGGACAGTCCTTCCTGGCAAACATACAGTTGCTCTTCTTATGAAAAGCAGATTTTTCAAAAGATAGTTTAGGATCATTTTTGCTTTCTCTGAACCTAGAAGCAATCTGCAAATAGTTCTTCTTCAAATATTCAAATCACATTGCTTCTGGTTTGAACTAAAGCCTTTGATTCAATAAATATATATTGTTCTTAAGTAGTTACTCTAAATGATATATTCTACTGGACTTTTAGGACACTGAGCACAAAAATGAAGCAGCCTCAGTCCTCAATGAGCTTATATTTGGCTATCTAAATATTACTTTCATCACATCACAGAACTGTAAGATGTTAGAACTAGAAGTAATCTTAGAGAGAATAAAATAGAACCTTATTGTGCAGATGGGGAAACTGAGACCTAGGGAGTTGAAGTGATTTGGACAAAGTCAAAGAGCAACTGAATTGGGTCTGGAACTCCATTCTACTGATTCCCAAATCAGTGTTCTCTACTATAATGACATAGCCTAGACTTAAGGGCCTCCTCCTACATACCAAAGCAGGCACAAATTCCTAAAACAAGAGGCCAAGGTTCTCCATGATCCAATCCCATTTAACCTTTACAAATGTGTTGTTACTATTTCCCAGCACAGAGCTTTGTCATCTTAGTAAAGCAGGCCTTCTCATCCTTCGCATCATTCCACCTGTGAGCTTCATGATGACCCCTTCTCTATTTCCTCTCTGCTTATAATTCAGATCTTGATCATTCACTAAGTCTAACCTCCAATCATGGAATCAAAGGTTGACATTTCCTTATAGATCTGAAGCTCTGCAGCCTTCTGGTCAAATCCCTCTATTTTGGAAGTGAGAAAACTGAAGTCAAGTTATTTCTTCAAGGTCACACAAGTTCACACAGGTTGTAAAGGTCAGAAGCTGGATGGGAACCAGATTTCTGAGTTCAGAATCAGTTCTCCATTACCCACCCTCACCCCACCTTTATTTTTTTTTGGCTACACAGACAAAATGCAAATTTTAATCACATTGATACAAAATTAGATCTTTCTAGAAAGTTTGATGTGCCCTTTGAGGAGAAAGGAGTCTAGAGGCAGATTTGGTTGGTTGGTTGGTTAGTTGGTTGGTTGGCTGGCTGGTTGGTTGGTTGAGGTGAGGCAGATGAGGGATGACCCAGAAAGGGCAGGATGCCAGAGAGACAAAATCATGGAGCAGAGAACCTAGATTCTCTCCTCAATAAGCAGAGGTTGGAAAGCAGCTATTTTGGCCCCAGGAAGAGGCAAAAAAATTTTATAGGATGGGGAAATCTGAGAGTTAGGAGAGTATAGTTAGATAGGACAAGTGGAGTTCAAGGTTGGAAATTTACCTGACCCCCAACATTTTCATCCATCCTGCAGTTGTACAACTAGTTGGAGGCCTTTGTGCTAGAAGGCCAGGCAAAGGAAGCTAAGAAGAGGCCCATTGGTATAAGTTTATGCCCTTCCTTCCCTCCTCTCTCTCCTATCTTGCAAACAACTGTCCTTTTGTGGAATTCAGGATTCCTAGATATGGGAACCCCTGAGATCTGAGGTGTGCTGAGTATGTAAGAGAAGGATCTGATTCCCACTCCATTTTGGAGAGGGGATGCTGACATAGGAGAGAGATGCTTGCACAGAGTATGAAGGAAGAATGGGGATAGAACCATGACCACAGGAAGGGAAGGAAGCAGAAATAGCAAGGTTGTTTGATGAAGCAGACCTTCAGGATGGCATTCACTTCCTCTGCTACTGCTGTCAGTGCAAATTCAAGCTGATCCTTAAATAAGATTAGAATACTCTGTCTTTCGAGGGTATAAAGGAACTCAAGATGGCAGATCATAGAATCATAGATTTTGCAGCTAGATGGAACCTTTGAGGGAATTAGACTAGATCCATGAGTTACCTATTCCGTGTTGTGTTGTTACCTTCTTGTTTCACAGATTTCATTTAGTTGCCTCTGTAATAAGATGATAAAATCCTAGAGAACAAGAACTAAATTTTCCAGATCCCCTACGACACCTAGCATAGTTCAGAGAATATGTACAGCCCAAATAAATACATGTTAACTATATTTGAAATTATGATAACAATAAAAGGAAAATTGAAGTTTTCCTTTGCTTGGAAAACTCAAAGAATAGAAAGCTGCTTCTTTTCACGAACCTGATTTGCCCAAACACATTCTTTATAAACTCTGATCCCTAAACTAATGAATGGACTTTCCTGGGCTAATCCATTCTCTTCTCTGAATTACAAATGCCATCTAAGAAGCAAGTGCCCCTGCTGCAAGACAGATTAGCAAAGAAGGCTCAGGTGCTATATCGCCCAAATGATTTCCTTCCTTCTCCTTGATTAATGTGAATGAGGCCAGTTTGGGCTTTTATCTGCAATAGACAGGTCATGTTGGAGAAATGTTAATGATGGCGCCAAGTGATGTAGTTTTTCTCTTACCTTCACTTACTGAAGCATGAATGATAAATCAAAACCAATGGGAGATGAAAAGAAACTCAATATTTGTGTAACTGTTCTAACCATATGATTATCCTCAGCTTGCCATCCAAGGGCACGAAGAGTGATCCATTCAATGGAGAGATTTGGGACACTTGACCTGGACCAGAGGAAAAAACCTTTATTCCCCTGTTCTAGAGACAATAAGTTGCCTATTCATGTCTGAAGAGAGAGTGTATTTTTCCATCTAGGTGGTCATAGGGTCATAGATTTAGAGCTGAAAGGGACCTTAGAAGTCATGTAAACTGACCACCTCATTTTACAGGTGAGGAAATTGAGGTGCAGAGAGGTTAAGTGATTTGTCTAAAGTCACACAACTAGAAAATACAGGAGTTGGGAACCTTAATTTCAGGTCTATCCCCAAATTTCTCATCTCAGAATTTATTGTAGCCAGAAAATAAATTCATTTTAGTAATCCCAGAATTTGACTTATTAGACCAAATTCTTTCAGTGTATAGTTTCAGGGGATTTTATTGAACAAGTTCCCATTTAGTGACTGCTCAATGTCATTAAGGCTAGCATGGACCTTAGCACAGCATGCTAAATAGAGCCTAGATTTAAATCTAAAAAAACCTGGGTTTGAATACTAAGACATATATCAGGTAGAGGAACCTGGATATAGCACAATTTCTCTGGGAGTTCTGCATCTGTACAAGGAGATGTCAGTAGCATCAGATGAGACAATGTAGATAAAGCACTTGGCAAATCTTAAAAGAACTATGTAAACATCAGCTATTAAGATGGTTCTGAGTGACTCAGAACTGGGCCTGGAGTAAGAAAGACCTGTGTTCAAATCCAATCTCAGACACTTAGCTGTGTGAACCTTGGCAAGTAACTTAACCTCTGTCTGCCTCAGTTTCTTCAATGAGATGAAATTCATAAAGTGTTTTGCAGAACTTAAAAAGACATATAAATGCTAGCTATTATTATTCAGGTAGAAATATCTTAATGCCCTTTGTAGTAAGCTTAGCATATTTTCATTTGCCTAAAGCTATTGGAATCAAGAACTGTTCTGGAGATCCTTTGCAGAAAACATACCTCCAGTTAGGAAAGACCACAATTCTTAAGAAAAGGACAAAGTTTTACTCTAGAGAGTACTTTTGATTAGCTCTACCTGGGACAGATTGTAAGTCACTGGGAACTGAGAAGAGATTGTAATTATTACTATGAATAGCTTGTCACTGGCTTACATGAATTTAAAACTGCTTGCAGAGGTACTATAAATAGGGGATGTAAAGAAATGGGATTTCAGTTTCTTTCTGATTATCCAAATGCCAAGCATCCTTCAAGGCCCAGCCCAAGCCACAGGCCCTATTTGAGCTATAAAGGACGTTAGAGAACATTTCATCTGGCTCCTTCTATTTTGCCAATGGGAAAATTGAAGTCTTGCGCTATTGAACATTTTTAGAAGTAACTTAGATCAGTGGTTCCTATTTTGTGGTTCCCTGCGTGATTGTCTAAAGCAGAAGTAGCAAATAAAACTCTAATGCAGCTGGAACCCACTACAATATAATTGGGAAATGTTTTTAAAGTAAATGAAAGTATAATACAAGATAGATAATGCTAATTTATTTTTTCTAGAGGTTAATATGTTATCTGAAGGAATCCATTTCTATTTGAAATCACTCGTCTACGGAGTGATTTGGATAAGACACCATTGCGTAATTTTTTGTACAAAAAAGTAGTAAATAATTATAAAGACTATTCATAGTAGCTTGTTAAATTACCCTGGACATTCACAACACTTTTTGTTGTTAAAGGGGCTTATGAAACAAAAGACATTGGGAACAACTCACTGCCTTAAGGTCAGAGATGGTAAGCATTTTAAGTTTTCAAATGTCACAAAGGCAGGAAAGGTGACTAATATCAGGATGGGTGTCAGAGCCAGAAAGATCTAAACAAGCTAGAACATTAGGGTGGCTCTAATAAGGTGAAATCTAATGGGGAACAATGTAAAGTCTTACATTTGCCTTCTAAAAACCAGCTTCACAAGTACAAGGAGAGGAAGGCTCTGCTCAATAGCAATCCATCCAAACAATACTTAGGGACGTGAGCATATCACAAAATACAGATTCCAAGTCAAATAATCAAACCTTCTCCCATTCAGCAGAATCCCTTTCATTTATTTCAACTGGATTTTTGTGCACAGACTCAGTATTGCGGGGGAATTTCTGAGAAGTCTGAGGGGTGCCTGGGTAAATGCTGTCAGTAATTGGAAGAGTTATTATAAGATGTGTGATAACCAGCTTTTCACCATCTCCATATAGTACAGAATGAGAGGAAATAAGCTTGTGCTACTTAGGGAAAAAGTGCAGGAAAGACTTAAGGGAATAAAAGGAATCCAACATTGAAATAGGCCCCTTAGAAAGGTTAGTTTTTTACTCAGAGACTTCTGAATAAAGTGAAGCAACAAGCAGTTCTCATATTTGAAATTTCTGCAGCACTGGACACTGCCGAACCATTTCCTCCTCCAGGACACACTGTCCTTTGAAGGTCTTCCTGACACTGCTCCCTACTCCCACTCCTATCTGTCTAAACATTCTTTCTCAGCCACTTTGGCTGGATCTTAATTAGCTATGTCTTCCTCCTTAACTGTGGGTATGCCCCTCTAAGGTATTGTCCTGGGTCCTTAGATCCTTAGAGGGTCCTTCTCTCTAAACTCACTCTCTCAGTGATCTCTTCATCTTCCAGGAATTCAATTATCATCTCTAAGCAAATAATTCTGAAACCCATATATCTATCCATATTCTTGAACTCCAATCCCAAGTCATTACATTTCTCCTGGTCATATTTTCATCTTAATGTCATAGATAGAATTTGGGAAGTCAGGATTTGAACCCAAATCCTTTGTCTCCAATATCAGCATTCTTTCCATTGTTTCATACTGCATTTTAAATCGGGGAATAGGAAGCAAATTTAAAGGGAAATATTTAGACCTAGATTAAGAGATATATTTATATGAGTTTAATTTTAGATTTTTTTACTTTCAGGGGCTCATAGAATATCCAAATGCAAACATGTCCAGCAAGTGATATCTCAAAGTTAATGAATCCAAAATAGAGTATCCTACTCCAAAAAACATATGCCTTTTTTTTTTTATTAATTTGCTTGTTGGATACATTAAAATTCCAGGTTAGCTCCTTCCTTCTCTCCCATCTCTGCAATAGAAAAGGTATCATTTAACAAATGTATCACATGTGTTTTTATTCATCAATTCTTTCTCTGGAGGTGAAAGTTACTTTTTCATATTCTTTAATGCCAAGTTATTCTTCAAACATTATTTCTAATGTTGTATATAAGGATCTCTTGTTCTACTCATGTGTATCCCTTTTTGGGACTTCTCCATTTCTAACCAAGGCAATATCATAGTTCCAGCCCCTCCCAATCAAAATTTTAAAACATGCTCTCATCCTTGACTCTTCACTGTCTCTTTTGACCACATCTAGTCACATGTCAAGTCTTTTAAAAAAATTTTATTATCATGCAAAACACACTTCCATATTGGTCATTGTTATAAAATCACACTCATATAAAACCAAAACTCCAAAATAACACGATAAATAAACTGATGTGAAAGATAGTATGTTTTGATCACCATCCAACTGACTCCAACAGTTCTTTCTCTAGAGACAGATGGCATTCCCCATCATAAATCTTTCAGGATTGTCCCAGATCAATGTTTTGCAGTGAGCAGCCAAGTTTTCACCATTAATCATTGCACAATATTGCTGTTACTGTATACAATGTTCTCCCCATTCTGTGTATTTCACTCTGCATCAGTTCATGTATACCTTTCCAACTTTTTCTGAAATCATATGCATATCATTTCTTCTAGCATAATAGTATTCCATCACCAACATGCACCACAATTTGTTCAGCCATTCCCTAATTGATAGACATTCTCTCAATTTCCATTTCTTTGACCTTTCCTAGAGATAAATATTTTTGAACAAGTAGGTCCTTTCCCCATTTTATGACACTTGTCAAGTCTTGTGTCCTATCTCTATATATCTAAGATCAATCCCCTGCTCTCCATACTGACAACCAACACATCACCTCCCCCCTAGATTTCTGCAATAGCCTCCCTTAATTGTTCTCCTTGTCTCACTCTCTAACTTCTTCAAACTACCCTCTAAAAAGTTGACAAATTGAGCACAGTTCTGACCATATCTCTCCTCTGCTCAAGAAGCTTCAAGATACTTTCCTACTGATTCCTCTTCAGTACTTTTTAGCCTTTCATAATTTACTCTAGCCTACCTCTATTCCCCATCTTTCTGACTCTGCACAAGCTATCTCTGAATCCTCAAAAGTTCTCCAATTTTTCATGTTTGCTCCTACTCATACATAAAATTCCTGCCACCTTTTGAGACTTAACTCCAGTGCCACTTCCTATATGAGGTCCCATCACGCTAATCCCTTCTAATTGTTAGTGTTGTCCCTCCCCTCATTCCTAGCCCCACAACCCTACCCTTATAATTACTTGGCATTCATTCTGTATATATTTATATCAGCCTATGTTATTCATTTGTTGCCTTGCCACCTCCTACCCAAAGAATATAAGTTCTTTGAAGTCAGGAATGGTCTCATTTTTGTCTCTATAATACCACACACACAGTGGATGTTTTTAAATGTTTGATGAAATGAACATTTGGATTTATTGCCATCAAGAGACAAGAAGGTAGAGTCAGGTTAGTGACTTCTTTTATGTGTTATGATTCTTTGATTCTTTATCATGAGGAATTTTTTTTAAAACTTTGTATTCCATTGCTGTAAGGGGTTTAGCAGAAGCAAGCTAAAAGCAGGAGAACGTGCAGGCCAACATTCTGAAGCACTCAGGAGCTAAGAGTGAGTACAGAGTGACAGTTGACTCACTGGGAAGAAGACAAGGGAGGTGGCTCTCTCTGAAGGAAAAAGACTTTGAAGCTGTCAGGAAACTGGACCATCTTGAAGGAGTGGTTGAGTGAGTGATTACCTCATACTGGTGGACAGTGTGTGTGTGTGTTAATCATCATTCCCCTCTTGATCCTGTGTGGATCTGCAGAGCTACTCTTCTTACTGGGACTTCAGCTTGACCCAAGAGGACTCCAATTGTGTGAGATTCTTTGACCCTTGGTTTCTACTCCTACCATACCCTCCCAAATCTTATTTAATAATTTAAGAACTAGTTTAGAATAGTTATAGGAAGTTATAAGTATTTTAATCTCTGTTTGGGGTTAGAAGGTAGTTGTTCCTTGATCCCCTTTCCTCCTCCTTTAACTAAATAAAACTGCTAATTTTATTTAGTTTTTAACCCTTATTTAACCCCCTCCTATTTCAATCGTCAATAAATTTCCCTCTCCTGTTCTATAGTACTCAATTATATTCTTCTTCATTAGCTAATCATCTTAAAATACCACTTTCATCATATCACCCAGAACTAATTAATGACCTGTCATTTTCCAGAGCAATGTTGTCCAACTACAAGTTTGCCATGAACTTTCACTATCAAAGACAGAATTCTTTAAAACTATGTTTTTTTTGTTTTTGTTTTTGTTTTTTAGTTTTTAAAACATTATTTTATTTGGTCATTTTCATACATTAATCATTGGAAACAGATCATTTTCTTTTCCTCCCCTCAACCCCCCCACCATCCCTACCCTAGCCGACGCATGATTCATCTGGGTATCACATGTGTCCTTGATGTGTCCTTGCTCTAAACCCATTTCCTTGTTGTTGGCATTCGCATTAGGGTGCTGATTTAGGGTCTCTCCTCTACCATGTCCCCTCAACCTCTGTAGTCAAGCAGTTGCTTTTTCTTGGTGTTTTTACTCCCTCAGTTTGTCCTCTGCTTGAGGATAGTTTTTTTATTTTTTTTTTTCTCGTAGATCCCTGCAGATCGTTCAGGGACATTGTAAAGCCATTAATGGAGAAGTCCATTACGTTCTCTTGTACCACAGTGTGTTAGTCTCCATGTACAATGTTCTCCTGGTTCTGCTCCAATGGAAAGTAATGAATGCTGGAGGGGATGTGGCAAAGTAGGGACATTAATGCATTGCTGGTGGAGTTGTGAATTGATCCAACCATTCTGGAGGGCAATTTGGAACTATGCTCAAAGGGTGATAAAAGACTGTCTGCCCTTTGATCCAGCCATAGCACTGCTGGGTTTGTACCCCAAAGAGATAATAAGTAAAAAGACTTGTACAAGAATATTCATAGCTGCACTCTTTGTGGTGGCCAAAAATTGGAAAACGAGGGGATGCCCTTCAATTGGAGAATGGCTGAACAAATTGTGGTATATGTTGGTGATGGAATACTATTGTGCTCAAAGGAATACTAAAGTGGAGGAATTCCATGGAGACTGGAACAACCTCCAGGAAGTGATGCAAAACTATGTTTTTTTAAAGAACTTGAAAAAGCTGCAGAGTATAATCAATTTGTAGATAATTTGAATATTTTACTAGTTTTTCCTATAATTTGGTATGGGAAACTCTAACTCTATGTGGCAATATACATAAAATGCATAACTTAATATTCAAACCTTAGTCTTTTCTCCTTAATTCTAACCTCCACAAAGAAAATGAAAATAAAACAACAGGAAGAGCAGAAACATTTAAATATGATAAAACCAAGAGATGCGACAAGTGGATTCCCAAGATGCTTCAAAACAATTCTTTAGCTATAATCAGGTCTATAAACTGAAAATGTCTTCTTGTTGTCTGTCTCAGCTTCTTTGCTCAATCCATTCCTACGTGGATTGTTCTTCTCTGGTCAGCTTCACTGAGGCAAACCCTAACTCTTCCTTGAAGGGCCAGCTCATGTTCCATATCCCTCGTGAAACCTCTCCTGACCATGCTAACTCAATGATCTCTTCTAGATTAATAGGATTGTTATGTGGTAGATTTAGAGCTGAGAGGGACCTCAAAGGTCATCTACTCAAGCACCATCATTTTATAGATGAGAAATTTCAGACCAAAAAACTTCTTGTCCAAATGGCTTGCCAAAAGTGACATAGTAAGAAGCAGAGATGTTTTGTTTTGTTTTGACTTGGTTTTTTGCTACTTTGTTGAGTTCTACAGAGGGCAGTAGGATATAAGAAATGCCTTGCCCCAACTTTATCCTGATTTTCTTGTAACGTAAATTATTTAAGTTTTATGTTATCTCTGGGCCTTTAATAGATTTTGGGAGCCAAAGAATGAATACATTAAATGATGCCCTTCAGGTTTCCTAAATAAGATGGACCATAACCATCCTTGATAATAAGGGTTTCAATGGTTATCTCAACAAAGTCTAGCACTAAGCTACCACCACTGTCTCTTTCAATAACAGATCACATAGAATACAGAATCCATAACAATAGGTAATGAAATAGAATACAGATTTTAAAATAATGGAGGTGATATTGGGTCCTAATGTACTCTTATCCTAGGTAATTCATCTCTGGAGTGTTAAGTATAATTCTAGGCACCACATATCAAGTAGGACATTGATGAACCAGAATGAAAACTAGGATCATAGGGAAATTCAGAATAAAGAAGAATTGAAGAACTAGGAACATTTATCCTGGAGAAAAAAAAGAATAAGGGATCTCTGACTTCAGGGTTTTTAAAGGCTCATGAGGAAATAGGTTTTCTCTAATAACTCTCCAAAGAGCAGAATTAGGACCAATGGGGGAAAAAATTAAAGACTATTTCATCTAAGTATTTGGAATAATTTCCCTAAACTGAGAGGTATTAAAAAAAAAAGGAATAGGCATCTAATTAAGTAATAAGTTCTCTACCACTGGAGTTATTCAAATATAACCTAGAGTCAGAAATGTTGGACTATATGATCTCTAAGATCCCTTCCAACCATGGTAAAGTCATTTAACCTCTCTGAGTGAGCCTCAGTTGATTCATCTATAAAATGAAGTTCCCTATAGTCCAGTCACACTGACCTTCTTGCTGTTCATCTTACAAGGTATCCCATTGCCAATTTCTGTTCCTTTTCACTAGCTGTCTTCCATGCCTAGATGTCATTTCTATTTCTCTTATTCTCTTTGAACTCATTTCCTTCAGGATTTAGCTCAAATGCCACCTTGTACTTGAAAACTTTTCTAATTCCCCTATTTATTAATGCCAACAATGACATAATCACCCTGAATCTATTCCATATGTATACTCATATAATAATATTAACTAATGCTTTCTCATATAATAATACTATTGTATAAAATTTTTAAGATTAGCAAAGTACTTAATCTCATTTGATCCTCAAGACAACAACCCTGTGAGGTTCATGCTATTATTATCCTAATTTTGCAGATGGGGAAATTAAGACACAGAGCTATTAAGTGACTTCTCCAGGGTCACATAGTCAGGATTTGAACTCGGGTCTTAGGTGTCCAAGTCCAACACTCGTATCTATTGCTCAATTTAACTACCTAACTACACCTATTTTCTCACCTGACAGAATAACTCTTCCTTGAGGGAAGCCACTATATCACCTTTGTCTTTGTATCCCTATCACAATGCCTGGCAAAGAGTAGGGCTACTTAATAAATGCTTATCAATTGAATGAGGAAAACTAGGAATCAGAAGTGCCACAAAATCTAATAGAAAAGAGAGTACTTGAAAAAGGGAATTGTCAATAGAATCAAACATTTAAGAGCACTAAAGACGGATGAGGACTGAGAAAAGACCCTTATGCTGTTCCTCCACAAATGCACATGAAAAAAATGCACATGAAACAAATTATAATTGATAACTGCTGGTGCTCTCTGTTACTTATAGGAACATAGAATTTAGTTCTACAATGAACTTTAGAGATCATTTTGTCAAACTTTCTTCTTTGACAAAGTAAAAAAAAAAAATGAGGTCCTGAGAAGGAGGTGGCTTACTTACCCACGGTTATATAATAAAAAGCCAGGATATGAATGCAGGGCCATATGATTGTCTAATCAGAAGCTCTTCTCACCATATACCAGCTACCTCTCTTCAATGATTCAAAAATTACATCAGCTTAAATATAGAATATGTTTGAATAGTGTAATCAATTGCATTATGGAGGGAGGCAAAAATACAAATGTAATATTAATTTCTGAGGTATCTCTCCTTGGGATCTCTGTAAATAGCAATCCCAACCCTAGTAAAGCACTTATCATAGTGTCTGGTACGTAGTAAACACTATATATAAATGTTAGCTATAATAATAACTATTGTTATTATTATTTTTAGTTAGCTAATTATTTGTTCCTGATAAGACTTGGTTGGAACATCTTTCCATGTTTCCATACAAAGTTAAAATCCTGCCTTTTTGAGATATTTATATCACTTCTCTAAAGCATTGTGTTATTTCTAATGATCTCCAGTCAAGTATCATGGGTTCATGGTTTTAGAACTAAAAGGGACATTAGAGTTCACCTAGTCTAATTCCCTGTGTCAACATAGAGTCTAGAAACCCCAAACTTATAGCTTAGTAAGATCTGATGAACCTTAAGTTTTAGGACTAGATTGTAAGTTGGAGACCCCAAAGCTTGTACTTGTTCCCTTCAGGGTGGATTCTCACAGGAACAGGGAACAAGTACAAACTCTGGGGTCTCCAACTTACATACAATCTATTCCTAAAACTTAGACTTCATCAGATGTTACTAGGCTACAAGTTTGGGGTTTCTAGACTCCATGTTGACACCTCATTTTTACATTAGAGAAAACTGTGGTCAAAATGATTTGCCCAAGGCCCCATGGATAGTGACAAAATCAGGATTTGAATTCAGATTCTTTGATTCTAAAACAAGTATTTTTTGTACTATTCTATACTGTCACTCACCTTTTTAACAAGCTATGCCTTATAGCATAGAATATAATTCCCTTTAGAAGGCAAAAAAAAAAGAAAAGAAAAAATCAGAAGCCTTGGTGGAATAATGAATAGAGTTAGATTTGGAATTGGGAAGATGAATTCTTAGCCTGCCTCCAACACTTATTAGCTATGTGACCCTGTGTATACTACTTAAATCTCTCTGAAACTCAACTTTCTCATCTGTAAAGTGAGTAGGCTAGACTATGACCAATAAGGACCCTTCCAGTCCTTAAATTTGTGATCCTATGAAATCAAAATTATATGGATAATATTTAATACACTATTTATTAATTGTACAAAGTATGAACCTTTATATGTGAAAACATTTACAAAAGGGAAGTGCCCATTTCAGTCCAGTCTTTATTTTTCTCCAGACTCTACTCTGACCTCTCTAGATTTTCTTCACCTTCCCCTCTTCTTCACTTACCCTTCTCTTCTTTTTATCTCCTGATTATGTGTTGTATTCCTCCCAGTTCCTTGAGGAGATTTTTTTTGGTCCTTCTTTGTATATCCATTGCTTACAACAATGGTTGACATATAGTAAGTGACATATAGATGTTCTTTGACTTGTTAAATTATTGTTCCCTCAAGACTTGTCAATCTTCTTTATATCACTACAATAGCAAGTGCCAAACTGGGGTTAAAATTTCTATTTCTTGATTGCAAACCCAGCCCTCTTTCTGGCATAGCAATAATGCTGGTCAGTGATGGGTGGGAAGAATTAAACACTCTTTTCAGAAATTAGAATCATATCTCTATCTCAACTGCTTTTTCCATCACCAAATCATCCAAATGAGAATGGTAAAGGTTGGAAGGTCCCTACAAACCTTTTCCCAGAGTCCATAAACCCATAGCAGCATTTTTGCTCACCTTTCCCAAGCACATGGGCTGCCTTGGTCTTCCAATGAACCTTGGAAAATCAATTCCAGGTATATTGTAACTGGTCAGCTTTCAACCATTTTCAATCTTGGGAACCTACAAAAATAGCTAGGCTCTAATGCATATTTCAGGTTAGGTTTGTTTATTTTTACTTGCTTTATGCCAACAGATTAATTTCCCAAGAGGGGGAAGCAAAGCAAAAAGCTGTTGCCAGAAAATAGAAAAATACACTTTAGCTTCTCTCTTTATTGCCAGAGGAAAGGTGTCTCGAGGGGATCCATGATTGGCTTTCTGAAGGAAGGCCAATGAAAGAGTGACATTTCCCATGAGTGGGCAAGGTGTTAAGAGTTTCTTCTTACAACCAGACCTAGAAGGCTCAGGGCAAGGCAAGAACATTTTTTTTCCTAGTTGAAGATTTCAACAATATTTTAGCCTTGTAATGAAAAGAAAGAGAGGTATGTTCATGCACCAATCCTAGCCAATTTTCAGTCATCAAAAGATAACTATCTAGGGGGCAGCTGGGTAGCTCAGTGGATTGAGAGTCAGACCTAGAGACGGGAGGTCCTAGGTTCAAATCTAGCCTCAGACACTTCCCAGTTGTGTGGCCCTGGGCAAGTCACTTGACCCCCATTGCCTAGCCCTTACCACTCTTCTGCCTTGGAGCCAATACATAGTATTGACTCTAAGACGGAAGGTAAGGGTTTAAAAAAAAAGATAACTATCTATGTACGATAAGTTCATGCACATACACATATACACATATACTGCAAGTTCTCACCCATTTTGCATGTTGTATTTGCAATTTCAAAACTATACACTACAGGTTCTCACATATGTGCTACACATTCACATGACTGCCATGCAGTCACATAAAGTTGCTACGTTCCCATATAAATTAATATGAACATTGTAATCACACTATATTATATATAGTGTGTTAACACTACCTGGTACATCTGGTAGGTGCTTAATACATGTTTATTGATTGATTCTTACAAAAACCGTGTAAGGTAGATGCTATTATTTCCTCTATTTGAAAGATGGAGGAACTGAGATTTAGAGAGGTTGTGACTTACCCAGAAGTTTCCAAGGGAGAATTCAATCCTAGACCTTTTCCCACTACCTGATAGTCCTGAGATAACATGTAAGGAAGAATAGGTCATCTTTCCTGTCCCTCCTGCATTTCTCAGACCCAAGATTTGTGCTAAATACCAACCATAAAAGATTTTGCTTCATAAAATCTCATTTTCATCATGTCAGTCCTCAGATAAAAGCTTCTTAGGTTCTCCATTACCAAGAGAATCAACTTTCCAATGTCTACATATGAAACCCAAGCTTTTTGGCCTATCATTCAAGCCATTCCATGATCTATCCCCAAGCTGCCTAACTAGCTAACTGCCAACTGCTTTTTCTTAGGAACTCACTCATGAAGACAAATTGCTCTGCTACTGCCCACGAAATGCCCTTCTTTCCATGCCTTTTTCATGGTGAAGCCATTAAGTGGATTTGCTTGCTGTCTTTTCACCTATCCACCTTTCCCATCACCCCTACCAGGAAACCTTTCCTGACCACTATAACTCACAACAACTTCACCCTCCTCTAAACTAAACTTAAATAGACTCATCTTAAAACAAACATTTATAAAATGCCTATTGTAGATACAGAGGGGAAATAAAAATAGGACACTGACTACAAGAAAAATTTATTTTAATAAGGGAGTCATATAATCAGATAAAAAAGTAAAGGGAGAGAGTATTTAGTACTGGTGAGATTAGAAAAAAGATAAAGATTCTAAAATGAAGCTGTATATTCTAGATAAAGGGAAGAGCTTATATAAAAGACATGAGAGCATGAGAAAAAAATGTGTAGTTTAAGAAAAAGCTAGTGTTAGTTTAATTACATTGTAGAGCTCAGAAAGGTAGGTATTTCACACCTATGTATTATGAACTCTTGGGAATATGCTAGAAGTTTAACCCTAGGGCTATAAGTTCCTACCTATATAACTCTAGCTCATACCCATTATCCTATGAGTTCATACCTATACAGTGTGTCTATACAGTGTGTCTAAACACTGTAGGTATGTTATACCTACAGAATAAGTGCATGCCTACAAGCTACAATTTGACAGATATTATAAAAGCAGGTTAACATTTTTAAACTAATTTTAAACATTATCTTTTTGGATCTAGTACTTAGTATACAGCCTGAAAAAAACAGGTGCTAAATGTTTATTGTCCTTATAAGATAGGTGTTACTATTATATTTACTTGAAAGATGAGAAAAATTAGTTTCAAAAGGCTGTGGCTCATCCAGAAATTTCTGAGGCACCTTTCCATAGCAGAGATTTTTTACTTTAGCCTAAATCCAAAATATTATCTACTACCCAATAGCCTTGGAATAACATATGATGAAAAATAGGTAATATTTCCTGTCCTTTCTATATTTATCAGACCCAAAATCTGTGTTAAAAAAACAAACACAAAAGATTATTCTTCTTGAAATATCTTTTTCATCCTGTTGGTCCCCAACTCAAATCAATTTTAGGGTCTCGATTATCCAGATGATCAACTTTCCACTGTCTACAAATTAAAACCCAATCTCTTTGGCATGGCATTCAGGCTCTTCCATGATCCATCCCCAAACTGTCAGGTCTGTTCATTGCCCACTACTTCCCCTAGGAATCCACTCATACCACCAGGTCTTTTACTGTCCACTATATATTCATCTTCCTATGCCTTTGTTCATGTTGTTCCCATTACCCGAATTTACTAGCTTTCTTTTCACCTATCCAACCTCTACCTGTCACCTAATCCCAGCAAGTCTTCTCTAATCACTATGCCATACAACAAGTTCACTTTCTTGTAAACAAAACTCAAATGGGATCATCTCAAGTCAAATACTAATCAAATGAAAAGAAAAAGAGCACTACTGACTATGAAGAGCTTGTATTTTAGTTAGAGATGCATATAAAAAATAAAGAAGTAGAGGAAGAAAGCATTTAGTACTGGTAAGATTAGAAGAATGATAAGGATTCTAAGAAGAAGGTATATTTTAGATATTGGGAGCAGCTTATAGAAAGACTTAGAGACAAGAGAAAGAATGCTCATCTTAGGGAAAAACCAATGGGCTTGTTTAGCTGCATTGTACAGGTCCCAATGTAAGTTGTTCATGCCTAGGCACTACAATTTCACACCTATGCACTCCAATTTCATGCTTGCAGTCTTTGATAGCTTGAAGTCTTGAAAGGACTTGAAAGGAAGTCTTGAAGAAACTATCTTTCATCCTCTACTACATAGTCCTATATCTATGCCTTTGTGTTTGCTCCCATGGTACATTATGAGTTCACACCTATGTACCACCAAGTTCATTCCACCAGGCTATACATCTGTCCGAATTTTGTGCTGCAAAAATCATAACTGTTACAGACTACATATTATACATTTACATCTATTCATATTCACATGCATATATGATATAAATTTCACATCAATATATTATTGTATGTTCATAAACTACAGGCTCACTGTTATATGGACTGCAAATTTACACATACACAAATATGTATATATAAATATATTATAAGTTCCTATATACATAAATACTATAAATTCCCATATATATTAAAAATTAATGCATGTGCTTGTGAGTGTTATGTGAACTTGGAGAAGCTTGTAGTATATATAAATGTGCAGTATGTACATGTTTACTTGTAGTATACATGTGGGTGAAACTGTAGTATATGTGTATAAACTTGTTCATATACACTATATAAATAGTAATAGAATACAATATATAAATACTAAAGGAATTTGGTTTTTCTGACTATACACACTTTTTTTTACAAGGGTTTTGTTCTTTCTTCAATAAGGATCTGAAATAGGATTTAGAAAAAGTAAATTTGGGGGAAGCTAGACAGCTCAGTGGATTGAAAGCCAGGCCCAGAAATCAGCCCAGAAATTTGACCCCAGAAATCTGGGGTCAAATCTAGCCTCAGACATTTCCTAGCTATGTAACCCTGGGCAAGTTACTTAATCCCTATTGCCTAGCCCTTACTGCTCTTCTTCCAACCAATACACAGAAGGTAAGGAATTTTTTAAATTAATAAGTCAGGTATTAGATATAATTTTAGAGGTCAGCTGGGTAGCTCAGTAGATTGAGAATCAGGCCTAGAGAAGGGAGGTCCTAGGTTCAAATCTAGCCTCAGACCCTTCCTAGATGTGTGACCCTGGGCAAGTCACTTAACCCCCATTGCCTAGTCTTTAACCACTCTTTTGCCTTAGAACCAATACATAGTATTGATTCTAAGATGAAAGTTAAGGGTTTAAAAAAAAAGTAAATTTTCATTAATTGACAAAATAAAATTTAATTTTTAAATCCATATAAAGAAAAACTGACAATAAATATATATACAAATATATACATTTATGTATATACCAAAAAGAGTCCAGGCTCTGCACTACTGGGGAAAAGGGTTTTGCTATTATTTGGTGATCTGGGAGTTTTCTCAGTAGTCCATTGACTGCCCCTAAGCTCAGTAAAGAACCAAGCAAAAGCCAGAAGTGGGAATATAGATTTTAGATGTTACATTAGAGTTGGAATGGACCTTAGAGATGATCTAATCTAGTCCCCTCCATTTTGCAGAGAAATAAACTGAGACCTAGAATTAAATGATTTCCCCAAGCTCAACGGAGTAATAAGCTTTAAAAGTGAGAACTGACCAAAGGTCTTCAGACCACAGAGCCTCTTGCTCTTTCCAGTGTGCCTTTGAGCTGCTTCTCCTACACAGATGTTCCATTTCATCTCATTAGGCACTATTGAAATCTTTGTAGTAGCAAAGGGGTTAGCTCCCAGAAGAACACTGCTTTTAGATAAATGACCTCTTATAAAGTGGAATCACAAAGCAACTTACTTTGTAATTCTGATGATAAGCCTTCTTCTAGTTCCAGCTTCAGATACAGATACTCACTTTCTTCTCCTCTTCTTGGAAACCTCATTTATCTTAGATCTTAGACAATGTAATTGGCTCAGTTTCCCAGGCCACAATAAGCCAAGTCCTCTCTTAGCATTTGGAGAGAAACTGTAGCCAACTGTAAGTCTAAATCATAGGATCTTATCTAAAAGGTTTTTCAGCCACATCTGCCCTTGCTACAATCAATCCTACAAACAGTAAATTCCCTAAAGCAAGACTATGATGATGTCTCTCTCCACTTTCAAAACCTTCAGGGATTCCATATTGCTTATTGAATAAAATCTAAGCTCTTTTAACTTAGCATATTCAAAATGCCTGATCTCAGCCTACATGTCCAATCTTCCCTTTGCCATCTTCTATGGTCCAGCCAAAGACAATAATTCACCATTCCTTCAACGTGTTTCGTATTTTTACAGCATTTGTCACATGTATAATCTAGTCACCCATGTCCACCTGTGGCAATCTCAGCCATTCTTCCAAGCCTAGCTTAAATGACACCTCCACAAAGCCTCCCATGATTCCTCTAGTCAAAACTAAAAGCAATTTCTTTTCAAGTTCCAAATGCTCACAGAAGCTATTCATAGCCCCTTTTATGCACTTAGATATATTTGCAAAGGATCTGACATTTCTAGTGTGAGAATTCTTTCCAGATATGAAGACTATAACCTGTCTGTGACTCAGTAAATCATTAGATGACATTTGGGAGATATCTTAGAGGTCTAAGCCAAACCATCATTTTACAGATAAGGAAAATGAGGTTCAACGAAGGGAAATGATTTGTCAATGGTCGTACAAGCTGTAAATTGCTGAGTCAAATTCAGAGGTCCAAGTTTGAGTTCTTTCCATTTTGCCTAGGAGAATACATAAATGGTGCCTCCTATTTAAGTCCTAAGAAGATACCTGGACAGTGAGAACTTAAGTCACTTAAGTGGAGCCACATCGCTAATAAGTTTCTGAAGTAGAATTTGAACCCAAGCTTTCTTGACTCTTAGTCCAGCATTCTATTAACTAACCCATGATATATATATAATGTATCTAGCATACACTGTTTCATTCTAAAGATATCTATGTGTACATCTTACAGAATTCTTTTTTTTTTCCTCTACAAACAGCCTGAATGCACTGGTATCTATCAAAAATTAAAACATGGAGCTAAACATTTCCATTTCATTGGCCTGGTCCACTATGGAGAAATTATGAAAGCATGAAAATAAGAATTATATAGATAAGAAAGTGGATAAATTACAATATGCACTGTTGGAGGATGTACCCTTATCAATAGGGTTATTGTTTATTGTTTAGTCATTTCATTTAAGTCTGACTCTTTGTTTTATTAGGGATTATGAAGCAAAGATACTGGAATGATATTTGCCATTTCCTTCTCCAGCTCATTTTTTTAAACCCTTACCTTCCATCTTAGAGTCATTACTGTGTATTGGCTCCAAGGCAGAAGAGTGGTAAGGGCTAGGCAATGGGGGTCAAGTGACTTGCCCAGGGTCACACAGCTGGGAAGTGTCTGAGGCCAGATTTGAACCTAGGACCTCTCATCTCTAGGCCTGACTCTCAATCCACTGAGCCACCCAGCTTCCCCCTCCAGCTCATTTTATAGATAAAGAATTGAGGGAAAGAGGGTTAAGTGATTTGCCCAGAGTCACATAGCTCATAAGTATCTGAGTCTAGATTTAAACTCAGGAAGATGAGACTCAAATTGCATGATAACTAATGCATGTTTCCATTATGGTCTGATCTATAAGAACCACTAGATCAAACCCCAAAAGTAATCCTGGAAATTAGTGGAAGGTGGCATAAGATGATATATATGTTATTTATTTATTTCACAACTTGTCTCCATAGAACACATTACTTTTCTTTTGGGAAGTCTACTTTTGCAGGATAAAGTTATCCTATTATCTTTCCAGACATTCCAGATATCACTTTTGGGAAAACTGAGCTATTGCTCATCCAACTCAAAGAAATGAGAATCCACTAATAGTTCTGGTTCTCTACCAAAGACTCAGTCAAGTGCTCTGACAATTTTGCAGCTGTGACATTCTATTATCATCCATGCAATGTCCTTACTATTTAAGATCAATCACAATATGATGAGTGGTGATATAATTGAGTGGAAAAAGGTCTGGAATCAAAGTCTGGCACTGAAGAACAGTAATACAGTAGTGAAGGGATACATTCAGACTACTTTTGGAGCTCTGTTTCTCTCTCTCTCTCTTTCTTCCTGTCTCTCTATCTCCATCTCTCTCTGTCTCTGTCTCCCTCTTTCTCTGTCTTTGTCTCCCTCCTCCCTCTATCTTTCACTGTATCTCTTTCTCTGAAATGAAACAGGTAAAAACTTCCTAATTTGCCTTAATAATGTCTTCCTTCTAAAGGTAGAGGCATCCACAAAGGAACATTCTATTTTCATCTGATTCTCACTAAAGGGAAGAACTCATTGTTAGGATATAAATGATATGAACCTTGGGAGTAAGTGACCTCCTATACTTAGTAGTATAGAAGGAAAAGAAAACCAGGCATAGACTGACATGCACCTAAGGTTTTGTAATAACAAATATGAGAGGGACTAGAGGAAGAAGAGTTGGTCCTCTGAACTAAAATTCAACTGAGCAAGTTGACCTAAGAGGATGGGAAATGTCATTAAATTCTGAAGATGCAATAGCAACAATTCTATTTGGAAGGAAATAAGAAAGTTATTTGAGAAGACCAATGTGGATACACAAGGAACTCACAAACTAACACATTTTTATTCATCTGTTTGTTTTTACATTAAAATTCTCAGGTAATTCCCTGTCTACCTCCTCTCCCCACACTAAAGGCATTATCTGACAAAAAAAGATAGATGGATAGATAGATAGATAGATAGATAGATAGATAGATAGATAGATAGACAGACAGACAGACATACAGATAGATGGATAGATATTAAATAAAATTGTGTCTTACTTATTTCTATTTATCCGTTCTTTCTCTGGAAATTGATATATACAAGTTATTCCTCAAACAATATTTCTGTGCTGTATATAAAGTTCTCTTGGTTCTACACATCTTACTCTTCATAATTTCATGTAGGTCTTTCCAAGTTTTATTTTAATTAGCCTACTCATCATTTCTTATGGAGCAATAGTATTCCATCACAATCACATGCCACAACTTGTTTAGCTATTCCCCTATTGTTGGGCATCCCTTCAGTTTCTAGTTCTTTGCCACAACAAAGAGAGCTGCTATAAATATTTTAGAACACAGAGGTTCTTTTCCTTTTTCCTTGATCATCTCAGTAAATAAACCTAATAGTGGTATTGTAAGGTCAAAGGGATACAAGAATCATCATACTTATTCCCTAACATCTCATTCCCAGATATGTTTGGAGAGGAAGAAGAAATGGCATCAAAAAGAATAAAGGCAGGAAAAATAGTTGGATCAGAACAAATATACATAAAGGAAATCCTTGGTAGAAGGAATACAATTGTAAGGGCAATCATAGATTAATTCACAGGTATTTGAATGGAGAAGATACTAAAGATATGGGGAAAGTCATAGAAGAAATCTTATCCATATAAAAAAGAGCAACCCTGAGAATATCTTATGTTCACATGTACATAATAGCATATATATCCACCCATATATCTATGTTCCCATATATATTACATGTTTATGAGAAATCTACCCATACATATTGAAGGAATTCTCAATGAAGATAATTAATAAGAAACAGGTTAGCTTTTATAAGCAATATTTCACAGTTTTCAACATCTTTACCATCATCCAATTGACTAAACTATAGAAAATTCAGTCCTGTTGCATTTATTATTTGCTGATTTTAAAAAGCATTTCATTTAGTAGAGCAAAATGCTACCTTACTAGCACTCTTCCAATAAGGTGTTGTGAAGGGTTAAATTTTGGGGTTAGGAGTTTGAACAAAAGCCAGTGCACAGTTTCTTAAGCTCAAAACACTTAGTTTATTATTAGGAAATATGGATAGGAAATAGGAAGGAGAAAAGTGAAAGTATTGTCACAATAACTTATAACTATATCCCAGATCTCAATCCTAGCTAAATTTCTCTTTAAAAAAAAAAACCTAAATCTATCTGCCTCACAGGGCAGTATCTTCTGCCAGGCTTAAGCCCTCACTCTCCTACTCTCACTATCTAATAATATAACAACTATCTATCTACCTTATCTACCCAAGTTATTAATAATCAATAAGGCTATTAAGGCCTTAATTCCATTCTCCATCTCCAACCAGTGCTAGCAGCACATCCTCTCCCCAGGAGACCCAGAGACAAAAAACAAAAAAACCTTTGCCACTCTGCAACTGACTAATTTCCCTTGGCCACACTCTTCTACCCGTCACTAACTGACAGGTGGCAAAGCAGGAGGTCTTTTACTGAAAATGATTATTGCTCCTTTTCCTCTTAAATATTAAAAAGGGAGGAGAAATTAATAAAAAATTCTCTTAACAGTGTGTATCCTTTTTTTTAAATCTATGTTAGTTTGTGAGTCCCCTAGGCATCCATATAAATCTCCTTCAATGACTTCTATTTTCTTCCTCATTGGAATTGTTTATTAGTACATCTTCAGAAAATAATTCTTAATAATTCCCTGTCTTTGAACAAGCTATGTGACTCAGTGGATAGAAAGCCAGACTTGATGACAGAAGGTCCTATGGTCAAAGTTAGCCTCAAATATTTCCTGGCTATGTGACCCTGGGCACTTCATACAACCCCAACTGTCTAGCCCTTACTACTCTTCTGCCTTGGAACCAATACTGACTATCAATTTTAAGATGGATGGTAAGGTTTTTTTTTTTATTTCCCTATTCTTGGGCTGACTTTCCCTATAGAATTCTAGTCCATGGGATCCCCAATCCATGCATGAAAATGTTCATGATCCCAGGAAAGATGTAATAACTGATAATTTGGTTTATTATTTATTAGTATAATAAGATAAACCTTTTTTATTATCAGTGCTTGATGATACATTTTAGGGGAAACATAAAACAGGGAGATATACACTTACAACTGAAATGAAGGAACTCAAGGATAGAAACCATGATGAAGAAAGATTCTTCTGAGTTTTCTGTGTTGTTGCTATTATCATGCTAGCTGCATCAAGCCTTGGAATATCATAAAGCCTCTTGGGAGAGATTATCAAAGAATTTCATTTAACCATCAATATAGGTTAAAAACTAAGTGGATAAAAGATCTACGTTACAGATTAAGATTTAGAAAACTACACCAATGAGTCTAATCTGACCTGATACCTGTTTTTGGTACATTCCATGAGCCATAGTTTTTACATTTTAAAAATAAAGTTATATTATATAAATCAAACAGTGGGACTGGATTTGGCCTTCAATCCATAGTAATGGACCCCTAATCCAGATGAACCCATATAATTACATAGATAATCTATAGTGCTTATCTATCAGAATGTATGTATGTATGTATGTAGATAGATAGATAGATAGATAGATAGATAGATAGATAGATAGATAGATAGATAGATAGATAGATAAAACTGTTGCAGAGATAGGCTTTGCATTTTCATCATTATTCCTTTCTCTATATAATGCTTTGGTAGGTTTATGACATTGTTTCTTGTTTCTCTCAGAAGTGCATCAGTGATGAAGAATGGGATATAATAGACTTATTAAATTATTGAGTCACAACTACTTAGTTCACTCTAATTCACCTGGTCTGATTCCCCCTTGTACTAGCCTTTAGTATGGTCTGGTTAGGGTTAGCTTGCCTCTAAAAGCAAAACTCTAAGTTATAGAGGAGGCATTGGTCCTTGCCCCAGATGTTCCAATTAACCTACAGTCTGAGTGAATGACTCAGCAGCCTGCTATTTTTAAAGGAGTCAGTCTTTTAGCATGCAACTGATATTTTTAATATGTAGAGAAGGACTACACTTCCTAACTGCAGTGAGACAAAGAGGAGCAAAACAATTGGTGAAGCCTCTGTGATTTAGAGATGGATTAGCTGGATATAAGAGAGAAAGTGATGCAGGACATACACCTACCTGACTTTTTAAAAGGTGACAAAGAGGGGCACACTGACTCTTGGAGTTGTGCCTTCTCCCCTTATGCTGTTTATATTAAGTTTATAATAGTCAGGCTGTGCTCCCTGGGAATTAGCCTCTGGGATACTTTATTAGTGTTTTGTCTCAGCACAGGAGCTACAGGGATAGACTGAAACACAACAATGTGGCACATGGTGTGAAGTCAGAGTACCTGGGTCCTAATTGCAACTGCCACTTACCTGCTGTGTGATCTTGGGCAACTCGCTTAACTTTTCTAGGGCTTAGCTTCCTCATCTATATAAAATGATGTGGTTGTACTAGATGATCTCTAATTTCCTTTTTGGCTCAGTTCACAGGACCCTAGATGTGGCAGCCTAATGTTCCATTTGTCCATACATCTTGGCCAAAACGACTGCAGCAAGTTTCTATCTCATTCTCTAATTTTGGTGTAGACTGTGGGAGGTGAGCTAACTGTATTCACTGCTTATTTCATGAGGAGAAAGGATGTCTAAAACAGGGCAGTGGCTTCCAGGTCAGCTCAGAACCCTAGAGCTGGAGAAAAAAGAATCAGATTCCAGCCCAGAAATAGTTTCTACTTTGGGGAGAGAGTAGGACTTGGGATCCCATGAAAGGTAAGTTCTGAGGGGACAGCTAGGTGGCTCAGTAGATAGAGAGCCAGGTATGGAGATGGAAATCCTGGGTCAGGTAGAGAGCCTCAGACACTTCCTAGCTGTGTGACCCTGGGCAAGTCACATAATCTTAATTGCCTAACTTTTACCACTCTTTTGCCTTGGAACCAATACATAATATTTGTTCTAAGATGAATGGTAAGGGTTTAAGAGAGAGAGAGAGAGAGAGAGAGAGAGAGAGAGAGAATTCTGTATTACCATGGTAGCAATAAATCTTTTTACTAATTTTTTTCTTGTCTAATTACATTTTTAATGTCATTGGCTTAAGGTAATAGTCAGCTGAAAAAAAGTGGATGGTATCTAAGTAGGTAGAGGCATGATCCAAGAAATTTGATTAGGGTCATAACCTCTAGATCAGTGGTGGTGAACCTATGACATGGGTGCCAAAGATGGCATGCAGGGCACTCTCTGTGGGCACTCACTTTCCATCCCCACCTTCCACCTCCAGAGTTCATTACTAGAAAGGCAGAGGGACTTGTACAGAGGTGCTCCCCTCCCCCTTTCCACCATGCCTGACAACATTCTTTTCACATCCTGCCCCTTTGCCCAGCAGTCCAATGGGATCACACAGGAGGTAAGGTGGGCAACTCACAGGTGGCAGAGCTGGAGAGGAGCACAGCTCTCAGGCCACTCCTCTTCCCCTCTCTACACTAGGTGAGGACATTCCTCACTTCACCTGCACCTCTGTCCAGCAGTCAAATAAGAGAGCTTCCTACCTCCCCTGTGTAGGGTAAGAGGGGGAGACATACCCAGCCTGTGGGGGTGGCACTTGGACTGGGAGTGGGGATGGGGCCCAGCACTCCATCTCTAAAAGGTTTGCCATCACTGCCCTAGAGAGATACTGAACCTGGTGCCACCCAGGCATTTATGAGTAGCTGATAATCAGCAACCTTGAGATCCTGAGAAATAGATGGCTTCATTTGACTGATACTCACAGTACTCCCTGAAAGGTGGTACCTGTACCTGTAGGAAGGGATGATACTAGTACCTCTGGGAAAGTAATACCTGTGCCTTTAGGAACATAGCTGTAGGGAAAGTGTTTAGTTGGTGTTTAGAGCTCCATATTTAAGTCTATAGGCATAGTTTTGAAAACTGGCGCTAGTTAAGTAATGTATTCATGTCTTTTGGGGGGTGGCAGGGGAATGAAATCTCTTTAAGTAAAAGGTGGCAAGTGCTACTCATATATATCATACATACATGACATGTATATTTATTACATATGTGCCATTAAGATGCAGATTTCTTCATATTAGAATCTGAGATAACTTTGCACCTTATTATGTATTTTTAATGAAGTGGATTAAAATAATGTTTTTAAGAATTCAGGATGATTTCATTATAATTCTGACATAAATGATGACATTTGAAAATATATTAAGACTAGATTTGAAGTTAATAGATTTAGTACACAGGAATGATCCATAATACCTGGAACACTATAAGTACTTTAAAAGTGCTTCCTGAATCATTTAGCACAGTAGTTCTCAAATTTTCTTTAAAAATATTGAGGACAACAAAGAGTTTTTGTTTGTGTGCATTATAGTTATTAATATTTACCATAGTAGATCTTTAAATGTCAGCATTATTATGAAAATAGGCTTGACTTTGATGGCCCCCATCTTGGGGGTACCAAAGGATCCCCAGATATTTTGAGAAGCATTAACTTAGTAGAAAGATCACTGGATTTGGGAGGCAAAGGACCTAGGTTCAAATTCTGTCTCTAATACCTACTATTTGTATGACTAGAGGCAATTATTTTGTATTCTGTGCCCTTCATTTCTCTTAATTACAAAGTAAAGATGATAGTGTATTTACCAACTATCATACAGAGTGGTTGAAAAGCTACCACTTTGCAAACCTAAAGTACTACATAAATATGAGCTCTTGTTATGAACAAGGGCTAATTAGTTAAACTAAAAATCACAGTTGGAGCAAGTCTGAAAAAGCCATGCTAGGTGCCAGTGTCGAAACCCTTATAGCTTGTTCTTAATGCGGCAAATTCCTAAAGCCCCGGAAATCAAAGGCAGCAGCAACTGCATTATTTATAGTTCATGTTTAACATTTCTCACAGGCAACTGCACCAGTTAAATGTGACCTGTGACCACCCTGCGTCACAGTGATTTAGAGAACCAAACCCCAAGATATTTTTTAAAATTAAAAAATAAAACCAACATCCCTTTTCTTTTATCAGGTGCCACGGCTTCTGGAGGTTGCTATTCCAGGCTCAGGAGTGATGGAGATTCAGGGCAGAGTCAGGGGAATCCTATCCATAATGGAATGTGCCAGGAAAATAAACTAGATATGTTCAGCAAATGATCCAAGTACCTTTTTCCCTGTGTATTCTATAAGGAATAAATATTGAGCAAAGTACATGCTGATTTATCCACTCTTCTCCTTCAAATGTTAATGAGGCACGACAGGTAAACTGTCATGCCTCACGTTGAGTATATTTAGCTCAGCATGTCCAGAATCAAGATAATCAGTCATCAAGCAATACTGTAAAGTACTTGAAATATAAGCTTTGGGCCAATTGGACCAAAGCTACTTCCCTCTAACTCATTAGATGAGGTAGGCCCATGGATAGTTGGAGCTAGAGGGAAGATGCACTAAGATCCAAAGAGGAGCTATCCTACAAAGCTGCTGGTGGCTTAAGTATCTACCTCTGGCTATCATTCAGGTTTCCATCACCCCTTGACTAAAATATTGAAACAGCCTCCTAATTGATCTCTGCATTAATTCTCTTACCACTCCAGTTAATTCTTCACATACATACCAAAGTGATTTTCCTCAAACGCAGAGATGACCAGGTCACTCCTCTGTTTGCTGAACACTAGTGGCTCCCTATTGCCTCAGGGATCAAATAAAATCTCATTTGAACTTCTGAGGTCCTTCATAACTTGGTCTCTGTCTATCATTACAAGCTTGAAATGCATTGAGCAATATTTCCCTTCCTACTTTCCACACTCTAGATAGACTGGCCTTCTCTCTGCTTTTCTCATCTTCTTGCCATCCTGCATGAATAGAATATACTCCTTTACCTCTATTTCCTAGAATTTATGTCTTCCCTTCGTGACACAGCTCAGGAACTACCATCTTCATGAAGTCTTCCCTTATCACCCCAAAATTCTAATGCCCTCAATAACTACCTTGTATTGATTTGTAGTTGATCTCTTTATATTTGTCTGTAAGTTCTTGTCATTGGAACTCTATTACTGCCAGGATCAAATATAAAACCCTGTTTGGCTTTCAAAGCCCTTCATCAACCTGCTTCTTCCTACTTTTTCAGTGGTTACATTTTATACATTCCCTCCTCCCCACGTACTCTGTGATCCCAATGACACTGTTCTCCTTATTGTTCCTCACATAAGGCACTTCATCTCCCAACTCAATTTTCTTTTTTCTAACCCTTTCCTTCTGTCTTAGAATCAATACTAAGTACCAGTTCCAAGACAGCAAAGCAGTAAAGGCTGGGCACTGGGAGCTAAGTGCCTTGCCCAAAGTCACATAGTTAAGAAGTCCTACCTAGGTGCCCCACCAACTCTAGCTATTTTAGCTATCAGTCTCAATCATCTATTCTTCCTCATCTTCATCTCCTGGTTTCCTTCAGATCCTAGCCAGAATTCCACCTTCTGCAAAAAAAGTTTTCCCCAACTCTGAGGTATCACCTCACACCTAGCAGATTGGCTAACATGACAGCTATGGAAAGTAATGAATGCTGGAGGGGATGTGGCAAAGTAGGGACATTAATGCATTGCTGGTGGAGTTGTGAACTGATCCAACCATTCTGGAGGGCAATTTGGAACTATGCCCAAAGGGCAATAAAAGACTGTCTGCCCTTTGATCCAGCTATAGCACTGCTGGGTTTGTACCCCAAAGAGATAATAAGGAAAAAGACTTGTACAAGAATATTCATAGCTGCACTCTTTGTGGTGGCCAAAAATTGGAAAATGAGGGGATGCCCGTCAATTGGGGAATGGCTGAACAAATTGTGGTATATGTTGGTGATGGAATCCTATTGTGCTAAAAGGATAATAAAGTGGAGGAATTCCATGGAGACTGGAAGAACCTCCAGGAAGTGATGCAGAGTGAAAGGAGCAGAACCAAAAAAACATTGTACACAGAGACTGATACATTGTGGTACAATCGAAGGTGATGGACTTCTCCATTAGTGGCAGTGTAATGTCCCTGAACAATCTGCAGGGATCTAAAAAATACTATCCACAAGCAGAGGATAAACTGTGGGAGTAAAAACACTGATGAAAAGCAACTGCTTGACTACAGGGTTGGAGGAGATAAGACTGAGGAGAGACTCTAAATGAACACTATACTGCAAATTCCAACAACAGGGAAATGGGTTCGAGTCAAGACCACATGTGATAACCAGTGGAATCGTGCCTCAGCTATGGGAGAGGGAAAGGTGGTGGGAGGTGGGGAGGGGAGGAAAAGAAAATGATCTTTGTTTCCAGTGAATAATGTATGGAAATGACAAAATAAAATAATGTTTAAAATTAAAAAAAAAAGAAAATAAAAAAAAAGTTTTCCCTATCCCACTTAATGCCAGTGTCTTCCTTCTAAGGTTATATTCAATTTAACCTATTACCAGAAAACATCATATAATATCTATTACATATGCATAGATAACATACATATATATATATATCTGTGTCCATGTATATATGACATGTGTGTATATGATAACATACACACTATATATGTGGAGACACACACACACACAGAATCGTTTGTTGTCTCCTCCATTAGACTTCGAGATCCTTCAGAGGAGGGTCTGTTTAATAAAGTCTTGCTTGCTTGATTATTTGATTGATGACAGTCCTAATGGATCTCTCTCCCTGCCTCCAAGTTATCCCGAGCACTTCATATAACTGCCCACTATAGATATGAGGTATATTTTGAGAGCTAATTGGTATAACCGAATACCAGTGTTTACTTTCATCTCCTCTGATCAGAGAGGGATCCTATTGTGTTTCTCCAAGTGGTTAGCTGGTCCTTCCCACTTTATTCAAGTGAGCAAATGTAAAGCCATCATAAGACATAAGATAACATAGAGAGAGGGTTTTTAGGAGCGTGGAATGTGGGATTTAAGGAACCTTTCTGTATGAAGCCGTTTGTGATTCTCCACTTCCCAAATTTATGCTATGGTTATAATACACACACACACACACACACACACACACACACACACACACACACACACACACCACACATCTGTGGTCTCCCCCAATAGAATGAAAGACCCCAGTCTCTAGGACAGTGTCTGGAACATAGCAGGTGCTTAATAGATTCTTATTCAGTGATGAATTGGCTTTAGTTGCCATTTTGTCTAACATCATTTTGACTCACCCTTACATTCTTTTTCCATCTCCATATGCATTCATTTTGTCAATTTCTTTGTTATGTTATATGATCTTTGAGATATGCTTCAATCAGAGGCAAACACACTCCTTTGATCTGACAATCATGCTTAACTAAAGCAAATTCAGATTATATCATTTTGAGGGACTGAGGGACTATTTCATTATATTAAGCTTGCAGTCCACTAAAACTCAGGTATTTTCCCACAAAAACAGTTGTGATGTTATATAGCCCCCATTATCTACTTATAAAACTTTTTAAATATAATGGTAGGACTATAAATTTATTCTTTTTAAGATTCATTTTTCTGGATTGGACCTATCTTTTTAATATGTAAATTTCTTTTTGAATCCTGATTCTGGCAATCAGTATCTTAGTTAGCCCCCTAAACTCTGTGTCATCTCAAAAATTTGCCAAGCCTGCTAGGATGGGCTGGGAACTGAATTAGATCTTATTTCAAATGGCATATTTCAAGTTAATCAGGATCTCTGCCCAGGTTAATGATCTAGGATATCAGTGCATGCTTTCAGATGAGCAATTATCCTGCAGGAAGAGGTGTCCCAAGGAATACCTAAAATCTGGAGTTTCTAATGAAACCTCGAGCTACACATTTTTCACTTGGAAGGGGGAGGTAGGGGATATCCACCAAGATTATTTTCTCAAGATGATGTCAACATTCATTGAAAGGAGCCTCACTATGGATCCTTCCCTGTTTGAAAAATCTTATCATCTTTCAAATTTTGTAGTATTTTTATAAAAGAAAATCAAGCAATAACTAATAAAATGAAAAGGGAGATTATATCATCTCTCAATAAAGCAAATGCTTACTTGCATACTTAGGCTCTAATTATTATATCATGACCGATTAGAACTTTGCCTATAGCACACACCATCTCTGCCTTCTTTCAAGTCACTGATTTTTTTTAAATGTCCAAGTTGACATCTTTAATAACAATGATATCAATTACACCAATTGATGTCATTAAAAACTGTTCTTTGTTCTAGCCAGTTCCAAATCCATCTAATTATATTATTTATTGCCTGACCCACATACCTCCACAAGAATAACATAAGGGACTTTGTAAACTGCTTTGCTAAGGTAGGGAAGGAGTTCGTAACCTTTTTTTGTGTATCATAATCCCCTTTAGCAATCTGGTGAAGCCTATGGACCTCTCCTCAAAATTTTCTTAAATGCATAAATGTATAGGAGTAAAAAGAAAAACTTTCAAAATAATTAGCAAAATTTAAGAAATAAATTTTGATTCAATAATATACATTCTTCTTTATTAATGCATTAAATAACAAGAAAATACATTTTTAAAATAAGCAAGTAAAAGTTACACCTTATTTTTAAGATATCACCATTAAGGTCGTTGCTCAGCTCAAAAAATAACTTCCAATTATGAGGTCTTCTTTGACAAGGCAACACACATGTCACATTGAACATCCAATAGATTTTTACCTATAATGTGATATAAATCTATAGGTGACAAAGTCACTATTGCTAAAACTACTATGGTCAGTTATTTAGATTCATAATTAAAGGAAATGCTAAAGCTCAGTTAGAGGTTGGTGAAAATCAAGAATTTTTCCCCATCCAATTTTACAAACTCCTTAAGGCCAATCCATGGAGACCTCAAAGGTTCATGGATTCCAAGTAAGGTGTTTATGAACACCTGATATAGAGGGAATTTGCATAGATGAATGAGGCAAACTTACTTCAGATGACTGAGGCTTCTTCTGTACAAAAGAAACTGTGAAGGTAGAGATGGAAAAGATGAACAGCCCATTGACCCGGAGGCCATAAAGATGAGATAAAGATGAGAATAGGTGCCGCACAGAAAGAGGGACACCATGCCACATTAGGAGAGATGGATATGCTAAAAACAGCTCTAGTCATGCAACCAAAGAGAAGACAGAGCCTCAGCAACAGAAAGAAGCAAAGGAAACATCTTTAATGACAGTAACATAGCAGAGAACTAAATCTGAGAGAGACCTATACAAGCAAGGAACCTTTGTGAAGCAAGGAAACACTAAGCCTCAAGGTGAAGAAGCAAATACATAGAGCTTGTCCTAGTAGCCTACTGTGAATCACATAAGACTATATAGTTTATTGAAGGTGGGACTTCTGAGGTGAATTGGGGGGTGGGGGGGGCTGTTTAACATTCCAGAAAGAGGAAAATAATTTACCAAATTGTTGATGGACATGAAGCTAAACCTTTCTCTACTTTATGTCAGGTTAAATGAAATATGGTGGAGAGTTTATGTATTTTTATCTTGAGTATATACAGAAGTGAGAATCTTTTTTCTAAGGAGAGCAAAAAAAGCAAGATATTCCTGGAATTTCTTTGACTGCGAATGCAAGCCTGAAAATGTTTGTGAGGGACCTCCTCTGAAAATAAATCTATATCCTGATCTGTTAAAAGTCATGAGCTGGTTCCTGACACAAAATCCTAGGGAAACAATATAGCATGCCCTTGGTAGTGATATAGTAAATATCAAAAAAGGAAATAAGGTTAGCCTAGCATTACCTAATCTTGATGAAGCCATGTGGGATCTTTGTAACCATGGTTTCCTTCCTTAGATGTGTACTATCCCTTTAGTGATGTGTCCTAGAATTTTGTCCCAAATCAAAATTAAACTCACTCAAGTCCATCTTGCACTCCGCTATCAAACTGATCTTGAGGTCCAACCATATCAGCTCCCTATTCAATAAATTCCATTAGCCCCTTACACTTCCAGGATCAAATATAAAACTCTATTTGTCCCTTCATCACCTGGTCCTATCCAACTGTCCAATCCTCTTACTTAGCAATTGAGAAACTCTGACCATCTTGCAGTTTCTCACACAAGATATCCCATCTCCTCTGTACATTTTCACTAGCTACCCCCACTCCATGCCCGGAAATCTCTCCCTCCTCATTCCCACATCCTGACTTCCCTAAAGTTCTAGCTGAAATTTCATCTTCTACAAGAAGCCTTTTCCAATACCTCTTCATTTGAGTGTCATCTTCCTGTGATTATTTTCAATTTTATCCTGTATTTATCTTATTTCTACATAGTTGCTTACATGTCTGTGAGCTTGAGAACAGTGACTATCTTTTGCCTTTCTTTGTATCTCTATTACTTAGGACAGTTCCCAGCACATAGTAGGTCTTTAATAAATACTTATTGGCTAACTGAAAAGACATTTCCCCTTCTCCACCCCTACCTCATCTCTCTAGTTCTGAATGATCTTTCAAAAATCACCAAGAATGACTCAGTGATCCGAGCTACCAGTTCTCTTCATATCCTAGAATCCGGAACCTGCTGGTTTAAAAGTTCTCAATCTAAATGATTGTGTTATTTTACTTGCTCCTTACTTATCTTGGTTGTCAGTGCCCTATTTGCCATTTTTATTAAAATCCAAAGATCATTCTCCTTGGCAGACAAAATAACCAAAGTATGAGTTGAGCAGCTCTGCCTTCTGCCATTAATTATCATCGTCCTATTCACCCCCAAGCAAGAATTTCAACCCTTCTTTGATCCTCTTCTTTTCCCCAATGTAGCTAAAGAAAACTTTTTTGTTGTCCTTATCTTCCCTCACCAGCTGCCTCTCATTCTGAGCTATAGTACTTTAGACACTATTCTCTTAGGACTATGCCTCTGTATTATCTGTGCCTTCCTTTCCTACACTTGTTTCCATCTTCTCACCCAGCAATAGAACTACTTATATTTGTAACTCAAAGAGGACAAGGAAAGAGGAAAAGGACACATATGTAGAAAAATATAGACATCTTTTAAAAATAAAAAAGTAGTCAATGAGTTCCATGTGCATCCACATCCCCTTTTCTTCCTCCCTGGGATAGAGTTCAAATTTTCATTCTTATGAAATTTCATCCCTCTTGTCTATTTTCCCCTTTTGGAATTTAATGTCAATTCTATCCTTCCTCTGAATCTGGTCTTTCAAAATTTTGGCTGGATACCAAATTATACTTAACTTTTCTTTTTCCTATATAAAATAAGTAGAAGATAGAATAGTCACCTTTCCATTAGATTCTCATTACTTCCATTCCAAACTATTAATAAAAATCAGATCCAGACTAGAAATTTCCTCTGTTGGTTCTTTCACATTTTGACCAGTGAAATTATCACTAAAGCAAAACAAGAAACATTGGTCATTTTCTTTTTGGCAGAGGGAAAACTTTAAAAGATATCTGTATTATTTTAGCCCCTTCCTATCACCACTGTCACCATTTCCTATTGTGCAAGGACTGTGATCTGTTTTCCAAATTCTCCATCTCTTTGCTATCTCTGTCCAGGGCATTTGAAGTATAGTACATATATTTCGATGATGAGAACTTCTACGTCCATTGACCTTTAGTCACATGTTCTCCCCCTACCACTCTCTTTTACTTTATGATTGCCTTACATAATTAGATCTTTTTAATATACAATATTGTGCTACTTCTGCTTCATGCCTATTAACTTACTCTGTTCCTTCTCAAAGAGATATACCCCTCCACAGTCATATTTTAGTCATGGATGCCTTCCCACCGAGTCTCAGTATTATCAGTGAGGTCCGATATGTTTTCTTACATTAGGATGTCTAGTTTTCTTCTTTCCTTTTCCCCATTCTTGGCATGTTTATACAAGGATATCTAGAATCATGGCTTTTTATTGTCAAATCATTGCTTGGGTCTTTTCTCTTATAAATTTTACAGCTTTTCATCTTCCTGTCTCATAGATGCTCACTAAATGTATGCCTATGCCCAAGCAGTTTTCTCCTTCTCTCTTCCTTTTCAGTTCAAATCTGTTTGGGTTAAATTTGCTAAACTTCAGATAAATGCATTTTTGCAAATCTTTGCTTAATTGCCTACCACTTCTGGCCAAGAGTTCATTATTCTTATATTCTGAAGTTGTGGTCCAGAAAACAGAATTCCATTCTCAAACACCATCTTCTTAACTAACTATTCACTTTCCAGATATGTCTTTCTCTTCTGGTAGCTGTGATAAAAATTTCATCTATGTTCTTAAAATACAGTTTCTTAGTTAAAGCTTCAAAATCTTAAGAAACTCTTCTAGATTCCCTCTGGAACTGTTATTTGTAGCCATGTGCATCACCAAAACTGGACAGTAGTCATTAGGTTTTCTGGAAAGACCACCATAGAGAGCTTCATCAATGACATGTATCTGGTGAATATTAGGACATTAGAGAGTCTACTCTATCCTAACTATTATACATATTACAAGATGAGAGATAGTTTTCCACATGTAGCCTATATATTATGGGCTATGATTATACTGTATCATAATATTTTAGACATATCTTTATATATACCATGCTAACTCTTTGAATGAGCTAAAGGAAAGGTGAATAAGCCCTTAGCTCTCTCTAACTGCTACTTTCATTTTAAAATTAGTTTTCTACCTAGGTTCTTTTTTCATTTTCCTTTGTTTTTTTCTATTTTATTTGTTTGGTTCTCAATTTAATAAACAACTAGTTTCTAAAGCAGTTGAGGTATATAGTCTGTTCTTTACATAATAAATTAATAGAGGAGAACAGGTTTTCATTATTTCCTCAATTAACTCTGAAGGTCATCCCAGTCTATAAATGAACCAGAAAACTGTTTCCCCATAAACTCTTTCTTTGTCTGTCTATCTTTCTGTCTCTCTGCTCTTCCTTTCATAGGTTTTAGTAAGTATCAATGGGGAAGCTAGGTAGCACAGTGGATAGAATGCCAGGCATGGAGTCAGGAGGACCTGGGTTCAAATCTGATCTCACATACTTCCTAGCTATGTGATCCTAGGCAAGTCACTTAACCCTGATAGCCTCGCCTTTGTTGCTCTTTTTGTCTTAGAATTGATACTAAGGCAGAAAATAAGGATTTTTTTTAAAAATTATAAGATTCAGTACTTTTAACCACATAGTTTATTTAACCATTCAAAAAATAATATGAAGATATAGCTGAATAATATCAGCTGTGAGAAAGATTATAGTCCGGGTCTTCTCCAACTATTAATTACAACTGCTGACTTCAATACTAGAACCAGAGCCCCACCATTCAATTCAGCTCTCTCAGGATGGCAGCCAGGCTCTGAAGCACTGTTTTTAGGATTTCTTATCTACATCATATCTTTCCCACAAGATAGAGATTAAAGTAGCTTCTCTCAAAATATCTTTAGTTTTTCTCAAAGGTGATAATTGACTCAAAACAGAAGTTCTCCTTGTCCTTTCTATCCCTCAGTATTTCTCAGCAGGATAGTTCACTACCTCCAGAAGATGGATCTTTCCAAGATTCCTTTTTTTTCTCTTAAAGACAGAGTAAGAAAAATCAAAGTCTCTATGACTTGGGCTATTTAATCTAGAGTTACAGATAGATAGAACCAGTCTTTTTGGAAACTGATAGATCAGATCATGGTAGAGGTATCAAATAAAATATTAAGCAAATTTAGGTATGAAAGGAACCTAGATCATTTCATCATTGTCTGCACCCTTGCCATAGTGAGCAAATCCAGTGGTTGACAATCCAGAATCAAAAGGAGCTATCATAAATTTCATTGAACTTGTAGAGGAACTCTTCCTTATTCTCCAATCAAAAAGTCTTTTCTATGAGGCATAAGGTGTGGTCCAGTGGGCAGGCTGACCCACCAAGAGAGATATAACAAAGGCTACTTCAGCCTGGCATGTAGGAATAAGCTCAACACTGAAGGCCCACAGAAGACTTGCACTGGACAAGTGATGCTGGCAGTCCCTCTGCCTGACTGGGAAGAGACTAGGGAATTCATGGTGATACCATTAGAAAGGCTACTTGTGGGGACAGCTGAGTAGCTCAGTGGATTGAGATCAAGACCAGAGATGGAAGGGCCTGGGTTCAAATCGACCTTAGACACTTCTTAGCTGTGTGACCCTGGGCAAGTAAGTTAACCCCCATTGCTTAGCCCTTACCACTCTTCTGCCCTGGAACCAATACTCAGCATTTATTCCAAGCCAGAAGCTAAGGGAGAAGAAAGAAAGAAAGAAAGAAAGAAAGAAAGAAAGAAAGAAAGAAAGAAAGAAAGAAAGAAAGAAAGAAAGAAAGAAAGAAAGAAAGAAAGAAAGAAAGAAAGAAAGAAAGAAAGAAAGAAAGAAAGAAAGAAAGAAAGAAAGAAAGAAAGAAAGAAAGAAAGAAAGAAAGAAAGAAAGAAAGGAAGGAAGGAAGGAAGGAAGGAAGGAAGGAAGGAAGGAAGGAAGGAAGGAAGGAAGGAAGGAAGGAAGGAAGGAAGGAAGGAAGGAAGGAAGGAAGGAAGGAAGGAAGGAAGGAAGGAAGGAAGGAAGGAAGGAAGGAAGGAAGGAAGGAAGGAAGGAAGGAAGGAAGGAAGGAAGGAAGGAAGGAAGGAAGGAAGGAAGGAAGGAAGAAGGAAGAAAGGAAGAAAGGAAGAAAGGAAGAAAGAAAGAAAGAAAGAAAGAAAGAAAGAAAGAAAGAAAGAAAGAAAGAAAGAAAAGAAAGAAAGAAAGAAAAGAAAAGAAAAGAAAAGAAAAGAAAAGAAAAGAAAAGAAAAGAAAAGAAAAGAAAAGAAGTACTTGATTTTATGCACTGTGAGGGCCACCTATTTATTTCTTCTAAGGTGCTATATGTTAATGAGATCATAGTTTACAGAATCTGGTCCCTCTATTCCCTTAGTTGCAAGGTCTTTTGGTTCCCCTGCCCTTTATCCGACCCCTATAAATCAGTAAATCTCAGGGCAGTCAGTAGCTCAGTCATCATTTAAGACACAAATTAGGAGAAAGATAAAGGTTGTACTATAAATTAGTAATGTGGACTTCCACCCCTCATAGTGACAGGGTAAATAGATTTCAATGATTATGGGAAATCATCAGAACTGGATGACACAGACCCATTCAAACGAATACCCTTGGTTTGGGGCTCTGGCTCTTGTGGTTCCCTCCCTCTTCTCTCTGAGTATTTTTTAGTTATACGGGCAGACTACAGCTCTTTCAGAACTCTGCTGAACAATTATCTCCTATCTTTAAGGATTCTGTTATCATAGCTCTCCAGATACTGAAAATATTCTTGAAATATCATAACTAGGATCCAAAACTGCACAATATCTCTAGCCAGCTATACATGCAGGGAATATCTACCTCTCTTACCTCTAGAACTTGGTTTCCAAATGCATGCATACTTCAAAATTCATCCAATCTGAACACAGAATAAACCCTGAGAATTTACATTCAAATGTCCTTCTTCCTTTACACTCAATGCCAAATATGCTTTTAAGAATTATCTTCAGAAGGCCACCCTTGGATGCCATTCCTCTTTTCCACTCATTTCCTATCAATCTATTTTCATTCTGCAGATACCCAGTGACTGATCCACACTAAATTACCTCTTGTACTTCCCACTCCCCACTAACCCTACTTCATTCACTGGGCAGCCACTTCAAAACTCTGTCATGACGATTCCTAAGATAGATCTTAGACCCTCTTACCAAAAAATGATGAACTTCAGCAAAAAGCACTGAGAATAATCACCAAATATGAGCAGCTATAAGATCTGTTTGCATTCTATGCATAGTAGAATATCTACAGAGGAACACTTAGAGAAAGAACTTAACCTGTGGGAAAAGGGCATAATCTAAAAGAGAGAAACCAGAGTCTGTGTGAGAGCAAACCAAAGTCCACCAGTAATAACCAATCTAATGAACCTACTGGTAAGGGATGGGGAGCAGAAAAAGGAATCCAAAGCAATATTCTAAAGCTGGGGAGCCTAGCTTAAAGAAGGGACTAAGAGAAAATGAATGTAATTTGGGTAATGTCTACTATGTCATAAACATCATGCTAAGTGTTTTTCACAATTATTTCATTTGATCCTTATGCAACAGCCCATTTTGCAGCTGAGGAAACTGAGGCAAACAGAGGTTAAGGATTTGCCTAAGGTCACACTTCTGCTAAGTGTTTGAGGCTAGATTTTGAAATTAAGTCTTCCTGACTGCAGGAAGGACATTCCATAGAGAGCAATAATATGGTCCAACAAAATAATTATGCTTTTCTTGCTCAAGACATTCTTTTATGGCAGTGGCATATTTACTGAATTGACTCCATAAGTTAGTGCTCACAATACCATTTCTTTGTTCTTCCAAGAATGTATTTCCATGGGCCTAAAAGGCAATTCTTAGATCCTTAACTCTATTGAGCTCAATTCAATTCATTTTAGTAATGAATACTAACAAATATATTATTGAATGAAACATGTATTTAATGAAACTTTATTTTCTGCTCTTTAATTATTAGAACATTGTGTAGGAATCAAATAAATATTTTAAATAAGAGTATATATTTTGACAACCTACTGTTTTTAGAATGCAGGTGTTGGTTTTCCCCACTCCAATAGCCCTCCCAACAGTTCATATAATACAATCAGATGTCGTTTCACAAAGGTAGCTGAAAAATGCAGTTTGGGCATAGAAGAGGGTAGTGAAATGAAATTCCCCATTGGAGGGGCACCTGAAAGGAATATACCAAAGAGAGAGTTTTTTTTTTCATGGTAGTAGGGAAAAATAAAGATGAGGGTGAAATGGCAGGTTTCTGGACTGTGGCAGAGAAAATAGAAGAGAGGAAATCAAGAATAATATCAATAAACTGTCAGGGTACCACAGAGATCCAAACACTGAGGAATTTTAAGATAAAGAAGCCTAGCTTAGAAAAGAACAGTCTAAAATAAAAAGGTTTCATTTGTGGCTTTAAATTTTATATTCAATTGTTCCTACTCCTTTTTAAAGAGTACTGCACTGCCTAGATGTGATCATAAACATAGTCTTATAAAAAGAAGAATGTTGCATGGTCCCATACTGGGGGACTGAATCCAAAGTGCTCTTTTATATTGATGAATGGAATGAATTTTAAAGAAAACACTAAAAGAATCAATATACCCGTGTTTCAGCCTAGAGTAATAATTGCATTTATTTGCATCAATGGAACATGAATCTTAATTTAGATTATTTATGGAATCAATGTATTATAGGGTTACAGTAATGGAATCTTAGTGCATCATAATGAGGTGGTTAAGTAGAATTCATCATTCAGCTAACCAATAAATTCCTTTTTCTCCTTAGCAACTATTGACTTGAATTTTTTTTTCAGAATATGTCCATCGAAAATCCTAAAGATGATTTTAAGTCCTTGTTAGTGGGCAGTTCATTTCAATTCAATAAGTATTTATTGGGCGTTTACCCTTGAATGAGGTCTGTGCTAGGTATAGGAAGGGGGGTTGTAAAAGGACAAAACTGAAGTAGTGCCTTCCCTCAAGGAGTTTATATTTTCTTACAGAAGATGTGGAACAAACATAGAGAAATGATACAAGTTATTTTAAGATGGAGATTTCACCAGAAACTGAAGTTTTGCATAGAAGCTCTATACTTTGATCTTTGTGATTTGAAAGAGGCTAGGGATTCCAAGGAGCAAAGGTGAAGAAATAATTCCTTCCATTCACAGAGGACCTCTACTAAGTCATGGAGGTGGGAAATTAAATAGTACCTACAGGGAACCCCTAGTAGTCCTATTTGTCAGGAAATAAGAGTATGTGAAGAGAAGTATTATTGAAGGGAGTGGAACTAAAAGAAGTAAACATTTATTAAGCTCCTATTATATTAAGAAAGATAACTGGGAGGAATACTACAATAGGCTTAAAATGCCAGGTTCAGAGTTTTATATTTTATCCTAGTGGAAATAGAGAAGTACTGAAGTTTTCTGAATACAGGGTTACTATAGTCAGAGCTATGTCTTAAATATATCAATTTAGATGAATAATCTTTTCATTTATAAAAACTCCCAAGTAATTAGCCTTTCCTTTAGGAACTTTGTATAGAGACTTATCCTAATGTGGGTATTTTATGATTGAGTGATAGTGTCACAGTGATTCCCCAAGTAAAGGTTCACCTAATGCTTGACTGTCATTTAAAGGTTTCATTGATACAACTTCAATTACTTTTCTTCTTTAAAAACCTCTTAATTTCTGTCTTATAATTGATACTGACTTTCAGTTCCAAGACAGGAAAGCAGTAAGGGCTAGGCAATTGGGGTTAAGTGACTGACCCAGGATATATCTAAAGCCAGATTTGAACCTAGGATCTCTCATCATGAAGGCATGATTTCAATTACTTTTCTACTCTTTTGTCATACATTTATTTCCTCTTTGACACTGTGTTCCAATAATAAGGGAATAGACAACTTGAGATTCACAAAATAATATTCATTTAACAATGTATTTATTGCTATTAATTATTGAGATAATACCAATTTACTTTGGTGAGCACAATCTAGCTAGCCCTCTCTATTCCAGGCTTCTCTGGGTGTTTTTTTTTTCTTAATAGCTCTTTATTCCTACACAGGTTCATATTTAAACAAAACTTTGCAGTAAGTGAATTCTCTCCTTAGGGTCCTCCCATCTGTTTAGTCCCTAAGCTTGGGTAGCTTCAATGTCCCTGCTCTCTCCAACTCCTTTCTATCAAAATCTTTAGTCATATAACTTTAAGGTTACAAATATTGTGTTAAATTCACTTATATCATTTGTTAGTGTATGACAAGTTGATGTGTTACTCCTCCTGAGTGTCACTCATTTTAACATGGAATGATGCTTAACCAAAAGGAATGATCTCAAACAATGGAACTGCAAGCATCAGCAAAGACTAGGGAGGAGCTATCTTTGGGTAGCAAGGAGGCATTCTGGGCACTCCTCGTAACCAAAGTATGTAAGCAGCCTCCTATTCTATGTACTCATCAAGCCAATCCTACCTACTAGATAGTAAGTATAACTTGTATCACTTACTATGTCTAGATGTTTAATAGTTAATATTTATCCTGAGTCCAAAAAGAAATAGGATAAGTTACAGGCAATAGAAGAGCCAGTAGAAAATGCTAATTTAAATAACAATTGTATTTAAGATGCAGAATCCAATTATTAGAGGCTTTTTAAAGTTATTTATTAATTTTGAAAACTTGTAACCCAAAGCAGAATTTACCCTAACATGATTTGTTCAGAGCATCCTGTAAAGCAGCTGCTTTACTTTCTGGGGAATTAAATCAAAATGAGATAATTTGGGAAAGTAGATGAAGAGTTAGCCCTGGAGAGACCCCTCCAGACAGAGCCAGTGATCTGTTTCCAAGTGACAACATTATGCAGCCTGTTCCAAAGATCATGCAGGTCCCAAGAGCCTTGGTTTTATGAAAAAGACACTGGAGTCTAGAAAGTCTAGAAAGGAGTTTCAGTAAGATCAGTGCTTTATGGAACTAAATCTGGAGAGGAACTCAGCAGTCATCTATTAGAACCCTCTTTTTTACAAATAAGGAAACTGGGATCCTAAGAAAAGTGATTTTCTTAAGATCACAAAAGAAGTAAGCCTCAGGGACAAGTCTAGAACCCAAGTCTTTGATCCCAGAGCCAGTGCAAGTTGTAGCTATCATTTTGATAATTTCCCAGTCATCTATTCCAGTGATTTCAAGTAACATCTCTATGCAATTGTCTAAGCTATTAAAGTTTAAAACTGCACTAAGATTTTTGAGACACCCTGTATATACAGACTATTTCTCCTGTAATATGCAGTCCTGCATTTTCAACTGCCTGAGAGAAGCGCTAGATGCTAGGATGTTAATCCCACATGCCCCAAACTTAACTCATTCTTCCCCCTGGGATCTTGACCATTCTCCACACTTCTATATTTCTATTGATGACAACACCATCCCACCAAAAACCCAGACCAAAAATCTCAGGCATATTTGACTCTCTCCTTTCCCTTATCTACACAGGTCCTAATGTTTCTCTTTCTGTAATATTTCTCACTTTCATCCACTTTTTCCACTTGTGTCATCGCCCTGTTCAACTTAGCTTAAGCTTTTAAGTTTCCTCATTTGTAAAATGAAGATTATAGTAACACCATGTTGTGACAATCAAATGAGATAATATCTATCTATCTCTCTATATATATATATACACATCTTCAACTCTTATTTTAATATAGAATATGTATGAAATATAATATGTGCTTTATATACATATATATACATATAATTTTAACCCTTTCTTTCTGTCTTAGGATCTACACTAAGTATTGGGTCCAAGGCAGAAGAGTGGTAAGGACTAGACAATTGGGGTTAAGTGAATTGCCCAGGATCCCAGGGCTAGGAAGTGTCTGAGGATAAATTTGAATCCAGGACCTCTTATCTCCACGTGTGGCTCTCTATCCACTGAATCATTTAGTTGCTCCAAATGTAATATATTATGTACATCTGTATGTATATATATATATATATGCATGTGTATGAGTATGTATATAATATGTGATACATATATTAGCTATTTTTATTATTTCCTAGGAATCTTCCCTCATTTTCCCTCAAACTCCAGGGGAAAGTGATTGTTCACTTTTCATACTTTCTTAGTTCTTTCATATGCTATCTTCTGTCACTTACCTGCATTTGTCTATAGGGTTAATCCCTTCTATCAGATCCTTAAAGACAGGGAATGTATTATTTTTCAACTTTGTATCCCCATCACCTAGTCCAATACTTCCTTGTAGGTACTTAATGATTGCTTGCTTAATTGAACTAGCTTAATTAACCTAGTTGAAGATGAGTTTTGATTTTACAGGTAGTCTATTTCTTCTTCTGTTAATATCTCTCCTTAAAGTAGCAACTTGCTGAGCCTTAACAGCTGGAGTTTCTGTATCATTTACCCTTTTTAAATAATAATGATGTCTTCTATATACATAGCATTCTGAACTTTTCAAAGAATATTTTACATTTGCTACCATTAACTCCTCACAGCAATCCCACAAAGAAAGCAAAACAAAAATTCCTGTCCCATTTTACAGATGCACACCTAAATCCCTGGGAGATAAGATGAGGAGTCTATCCAAAGCATTATAACCTAGGTGCCTCATGGGGCTGTTATGAATATCAAATGAAAGAATGGGAGTGAGAATCTTCTGTAAACTGCATTGCCCCAAGGAAAATTTGGGGTTATTGTTGGAAGAGAAAGAATAATATTTATGCATTACCTCTGTGCCAGGCATTTTGCTAAATGCTTTTTACAAATACAAAACAATACAATACAAATACAAATTTGATTCTTACAACAATTCTACAAGGTAAGCACTATTATTTAGCCCCATTTTACAACTGAGGAAACTAAGGCAAACAGTCACAGTTGCACAGTTAGGGTCTGAAGTTGGATTTGAATTCAGGTCTTGCTGACTCTAAGCCCAGAGTTCTATTTTACTGTGATACCAAATTAAAAATTCATCTCCCCTTAAAAGGGTTCATCCCTAAAATTAAGTGAAAAGGAGTTGGGAGGAAGAGGAGAATTCAAGAAAAAATGAAGAAGATGATGCTAAAAGGGGAATACTAGAACACCAAAGATAAAAACTGTATTTTGTCCTTTAGTGTGGCATTTCTAATTCTTCCTGTGTCCCCCTACACACACACACACACACACACACACACACACACACACACACACAATTCCAACCTGATTAAGATTACTTTTAAGAAACCAAAGTCACTGAAACCTATGTAATCATATAGAAAGAACCCCCGGCTCAGAGTTAAAAGAGAACTGAAGACAAATCCCAGCTCTAAAATTGATTAACTATATAGCTTAAGATGAAGGACTTTGCTTCAGCATATTCATCTGTAGAATGAGTATTCTTAGACAATCACTCTCAGGATATTGTAAATACTATACTTCACAGGTCTCAAAGAACTCTGTTAATGGGAACTACTATTATCTTTGTATGAAATCATATATTGCATATTATTTTATATAATTTAACAAATATATTATTATATCACATGAACTATTATATTAATTATTATAATTTTATTTTATAACATTATTTAATAAATGTAATATTATGATAAAATACTACATAAACATGAATTATTATATAAATATCCCATGCATGCCTCAGAAGTACTGACTGGATTACATTCTAAACAGAAGATTCAGCTGGCAAGAATATATCAGCTACAGAGTTTTTTAATTTGGGAACTATCCTAATGCAGTTTCAGAGGCCCAGTTTCCAGTCCCAGCTCTGTCACTCATTAGCTTCATGACCTTGAGCAAATCACTCTCTGGGCTTCAAGTTCCTCATCTATAAAAGACATTCCTCTTCAGGCTGCTCTAGCCATTTTATATCATGTTCTTTATCCTAAAAGCACTCCCCAGCTCCAGAATTCACACACTGGAAGTACCCTGTACCCCTGAGGCTTCTCTATCTGATTGCCTCCTCCTAGTATCTCCATTTAAGGAAAGTTGGCCAGGCCAAGCTAATCTCTCATTCCTCTACTGGCTACAGTAATAACTCTCTCTACAACACCTTTGCCACACTTTCCTTTTTCAGTTCCCTGTGATATTGTCTTCTTCCCTTAAGAACATAAGCTTCGGGAGGGTAGGGACTCTTCATTCTGCTTTCATTTCTACAGTATTCCTAGAATTTAACACAGTTCCTAAAATACAGTAACCACTTTTTCATGCCTTTTGATAAATAGACTGAACTAAACTGTCTCTCTTCTAGATTCAAAATTCTTGGATTTTATGATTCTTTTAGTATGAAAAAGTCAATATAGTGTGAATTGAAGGGTATCATAAATACTATGCCTATGCCAGAAGAGCTCTTCCACCCAAATTCTATGCAGTTTTTCACCATTAATCATTTGTCCCTTTGGACTAGGTTTTGCCCTTTCCAGATGTCTTCCTTTAAAAAAAAAAACTGCACACACCTCTGAGAAGGTATTAATTCTTCACTATAATGTAGTTTCCTAGATGTTTTCCTCTTTAAAAGAGAGTGATCAGAGAGGAAGCAAGAGAAAACCAAGTAGAAAGGGCAGAAGAAGGGGAAGGTAAAAGTATTGAAGGCAAACTTTAGCAACTATTCACCTTTGTGGAATGTCACCCCTTTGCTCCTGAGTGCCATTTTTGTAAGTTGGACACCTTTCAACCCTGCCAGGTAAATATATTAGAAATTCTTTCTATGCTATTGCTTTGTAAGAAACCATTTTCTCTTATTGGTGATCTCTTAATTTTGCCATATATTTGAATAGGCCAACTTTGATCTCTGCCTTTGTTTACAAAAACCCCTCTGCAGAGTCCTGATGAGATATGTGCTATTCACTAAAAGGGTAGAGAAAGACCTGAATGCATAATAGGGAATGAATGTGCCCATCCTTTGTTCAATAATACAATATTTTTCTGAATAATGCATGAGTTGCTTTTCATTTAGGAAATGAGAGAGGATATAATCCCCACTGTGCATCGAGTGAGTATTTTTAAACATTTATAAGCAGGAACCAAAGACAGTGGTAAGAAGCTTAGTGACAACAGAAATAAATGTACCTTGGGATCAGAACAGGTGATAGATGGCTCTTCCATTGCGCTGATCTCTAAGTGGCAGTGGTTAAGTTTGAGGTAGAAGTTGGGCACCCTTCAGTAGGCTTGTCTGGGTACTGAGACTACATTATAATTGTCATCTGTACTACAGCTAAACTCATAGAATGGGAGAAAATGGTCATAAAATGTTAAAGCGGAAATAAACCTCAGAAACATCTAGTCCAAACAGAGAGTCTTTGTTGGAAAGTAGAAAGTGATAAAGTTGAATAGGGAAGGTATTTAGGGCACTCTCAAATTTAATCTCTCCACCAAAGTTTGATATGGTCTCAAAAATCAGTCCCTGTGGTCATACTGGTGAGATCTTAAAGCCCCCAGAAACTCACTAAAAGTTTTCTCTAATGGCAAAAGGAAAGCAAGAGAGGATCCTTGGGTTCTTAGTGCTAACTCTAAGGCTTTAGATGTTTGTTTGTTTTTTTTTTGTCAGGAAGACAACATCTGGGTATGTTTTATGGAAATGTGTTGGCTTCCAGGATTTCCTCAGTTTTTCTCTAGACAGTAATAACCATGGAGGATTAATTTCATTCTCTTATATAAATGCCTCTTCCTCCTGTATGGGATTTTGTCTTTTCTAACAAACCCTGAGATTTCATTACCACCTGCCTTCTAATTACCATACAAAATACAGATTCTAATTTCCCTAGTATGCAGTCCTTCCATACCCTGTTCATTTACACTCTTTCTAAGATAAATAATAGAGAGTAGCTCACATGAGGAAATGCTACCTCCAGAGCCCATGAATAGTTTGAAATTGGCCCTGAGTTCAGTCAATTGGTAAACTTGGGTATTCTTAACATTTCAGTTTCCACCCTTATAACTTGCTTATTAAAGGAATCGTGTTGGAAGATGGATGAGTAGGGTGTGAAGCTTTTTTGCCCTTTTAATGCCCTCCACAAATGATAAAGAAGAACTCCACATATTCAATGCTAAAATTGGAAAAAGCAGACAGGGGTTGGGAATGAAGCTGAACAGCCAGAGGCAACTAGGGAAGAAGGTTTCTGGTTTCCCAGTCTCAATCCCACTACTACAAGTCTTGGTGGCAGATCCAGAGCAAAAAAAAAAAAACATGGAATCAGCAAGTCAGCCTCTCAGAGAAGGAGCTGCTAGCAATCTCACCTTGTTCACTGACCCCAAGTTTACAGCCCAGACTGCCACTGGGTTCTACAAGTGGAGAGTTCTAGGAGCAGCTGTATTAACTGAAGCCTCAGCTCTGGAGGACCCTGCTGGCCCACAGCTAGGAACTGTGGGAGTAGACAACACAGAATTAGCAGGTGCCACTTCCTGAGACCTCACTTCTAACAAATGAGGGACTCTGAGAGCGCAACAAACATGGACTAGACACCTGCTCTGTGCTAGGCTGAGGCAATAGGAGAGATGAAAGTGGGAAGGAATGCACACTAATGAGAGACTTCAGCTGTGTTCACTCCCAGAAGAGTGGAGTCCCTGGTTACTTCCATGAGGGGAGGTTGACCAGAAGTGGCTAATGATTCCTAAGAAAAAAAGAAATAATAAAATAATATCAAAAGAATGAAATAATAGAAAAGATATGTAACATCTAATCACAAAAACAATCAATTTGGAAAATAGGAGAGACAATATAAAAATTCTTGTCTTCCCAGAAAGTTATGATAAAAAAAAAGGAGTTTAGACACCATTTTTCAAGAAATTATCCAGGAAAATTGCCCAGGAATTCTAGAACTAGAGGTCAAAATAGAAATTAAAAGAAACCACAATCACTACCTAAAAGAGACCAAAGGATGAAAATCCACAGGAACATCACTGTTAAATTCCATATCTCCCAGGTTAAGGAGAAAATACTATAAGCAATAAAGGAAAAAAATTAAATATTATGGAGCTACAGTTAGAACAACACAAGATTTAGCAGCTACAACTTTAAAAGAATACATGTCATAGAACACAATATTTCATAGAGCAAAAGAACTGAACAATGATAACATACCCAGCAGAGCTGAGAATAATTATTCAAAATAAAAAAGTGGATATTTAATGAACTAAAGGAGTTTCAACTCTTCCTGAGGAAAAACCCAGATCTTGGTAGAAAATTTGATCTGTAAGAAACATATAAAGGTAATAATGAAAGATTAATTATAAGCAACCAAAAGGTATGAGAAAATGTCATCTATGGCTCCTGAGAATGGCATCATTGTCTGGGTATTTTGAAGCAATCTGTATGGATGGAAGACTCAAGGTCAAGGTAAAAGTAATAGAATGAGTTAAAATGATAGTCAAGTATACCAGGGGAGAAGGTAAGGTGGAACAAATTCCTCATATGAAGGAGGAAGGAGTAGGAGACCTGCTATGGAAAAGAGAAGGGGGGAGTGGAGGGCTGGTAGTACTCTCTCATCAGATCTGGGATAAAGAGAAAACAACATTGAAAATACAAGGGTAAAAATCTTCTTAATATACAGAGAAACAAGAGGGAAGTGGGTTTGGATAAGGGACTAGGAGTTCCGTTGGCAGATACTTAGGGAATAAGAGAAGGGAGGGTGGGTTTATAGCAAGGAAGGTGAGGGGATAAGAAAAGGGACGGATACCTATAGGGGAGCACATTTGGAGAAGTACAGGTATAAGGTGAGGGGGACTAACTTTTAGAACAAGTTAGGTGAAGGATTTTTTAGAAATGAAATCATATCAAGAAATAGGAGGGCACAGTTGGGGGATAAGGAAGGGTTTTTTGTTTTTTTTGTTTTTGAAAGCTTTATTTAATTAATCAATTTGGAACATTTTTCCTTGGTTACAAGAATCATATATTTTCCGTCCCCTCCCCCAATCCCATCCTATAGCTGACACACAATTCCAATGGATTTTACAAATATCCTTGATCAAAACCTATTTCCATGTTGTTGATGTTTGCACTAGGATGATCATTTAGAGTCTTTATCCCCAATCATATCCCCATCCACCCATGTAACCAAGCAGTTGTTTTTCTTCTGTGTTTCTACTCCCACAGTTTTTCCTCTATAAATGTGGATAGTGTTCTTTCACTTAAATCCTTCTGAGTTGTTCTGGATCACTGCATTGCCACTAGTGGAGAAGTCCATTACATTTGATTGTACCTCAGTGTATCACTCTTTGTTCTCCTGGTTCTGCTCCTTTCACTCTGCATCAATTCCTAGAGGTCATTCCAGTTCACATGGAATTCCTCCAGTTCATTATTCCTTTGAGCACAATAGTATTCCATCACCAACATATACCACAATTTGTTCAGCCATGCCCCAATTGGAGGCGTCCCCTCATTTTCCAATTTTTTGCCACCATGAAGAGCACAGCTATGAATATTCTTGTACAAGTCTTTTTCCTTATTATCTCTTTGAGGTACAAACCCAGCAGCGCTATGGCTGGATCAAAGGACAGACAGTTTTTTAGTACCCTTTGGGCATAGTTCCAAATTGTCCTCCAGAATGGTTGGATCAATTCACAACTCCATCAGCAGTGCATTAATGTCTCAACTTTGCCATATCCCCTCCAACATTCATTACTTTCCTTTGCTGTCATGTTAGCCAATCTACTAGGTGTGACATGGTACCTCAGAGTTGTTTTGATTTGCATTTCTCTGATTATAAGAGATTTAGAACACTTTTTCATGTGCTTATTAATAGTTTTGATTTCTTTATCTGAAAATTGCCTATTCATGTCCCTTGCCCATTTGTCAATTGGAAAATGGCTTGATTTTTTGTACCATTGATTTATCCATGAATTTGAATAATTAGACCTCTGTCAGAGGTTTTTGTTATAAAGATTGTTGCCCCAATTTGTTGCTTCCCTTCTAATTTTGGTTGCATTGGTTTTGTTTGTACAAAAAAAAGTTTTAATTTAATGTAATCAAAATTATTTATTTTACATTTTGTAATTTTTTCTCTTGCTTGGTCTTAAAAACTTTCCTTTCCCAGAGGTCTGATATGTATACTATTCTGTGTTCACCTAATTTACTTATAGTTTCCTTCCTTATATTCAAGTAATTCACCCATTCTGAGTTTATCTTGGTGGAAGGTGTGAGATGTTGATCCAAACCCAATCTCTCCCACACTGTCTTCCAATTTTCCCAGCACTTTCTATCAAATAGTGGATTTTTATCCCAAAAGTTGGGTTCTTTGGGCTTATCATGGACTGTCTTGCTGGAGTCACTTACTCCAAGTCTATTCCACTGATCCTTCCTTCTGTTTTGCAGTCAATATCATATTGTTTTGATGACCACTGCTTTACAGTATAGTTTGAGATCTGATACTGCAAGGCCACCTTCCTTCACTTTTTTTCAATTATTTCCCTGAATATCATTTCTATGATTTCTTCTTTAACTAACTGATTTTGGAGTATCCTATTATTTAATTTCCAATTAATTTTTGATTTGCCTCTCCATGTACCCTTACTAATTGTTGTTTTTATTGCATTGTGATCTGAATAGGTTGCATTTATTATTTCTGCTCTTTTGCACTTGTTTGCAATGTTTTTATACCCTAGTGTATGGTGTACCATGTGCTGCTGAAAAGAAGGTGTATTCCCTTGTGTCCCTATTTATTTTTCTCCACATATCTACTAACTCTAATTTTTCTAAGATTTCATTCACTTCTCTTACCTCTTTCTTATTTATTTTTTAGTTTGATTTATCTAGTTCTGATAGAGGAAGGTTCAGGTCTCCAACTAGTATAGTTTTTCTATCTATTTCATCCTTGAGCTCCACTAGTTTCTCCTTTAGAAATTTGGATGCTATGTCATTTGGTGCATACATGTTGAATACTGATATTTCTTCATTGTCTATACTGGCTTTTATCAGGATGTAATTACCTTCCCTATCTCTTTTAACTAGATCTATTTTTAGTTTGGCTTTGTCAGATATCATGATTGTGACTCCTGCCTTCTTCAGTGTAGATGTAGGCAGATCCTGTGTTATCCTAACTATCTTTCCATGGTATCTTAATGACTTCTTCTTAGCAGCTAGTAATATTTTTTCCCTTGGTCTGGTAGTCCTGGAATTTTGCTATAACATTCCTGGCTATTGTCAGTTGGTGATTAAGTATAGGAGGTGCTCTGTGGATTCTTTCAATCTTCACTTTTCCCTCTTGCTCTGGAATGTAGGGGAAGTTTTCTTGGATAATTTCCTGTAGAATGATGTCCAGTCTTTTTCTGTTGTCATGATCTTCCAGTAGACCAATGATTCTTAAGTTGTCTCTCCTGGATCTGTTTTCTAAATCTTCCATTTTGTGGATGAAATATTTTATATTTTCCTCATTTTTTTCATTCTTTTAATTTTGTTTTATAGTTTCCTGCTGCCTTGTAAAATCATTTGCTTCTAGTTGTTGGATTCTAGTTTTTAAAGACTGGATTTTGTCCCTAGCTTTTTGGTCATCCTTTTCCTTCTGATCATTCATCTCCTTTGCCTCATTTTCAAGCTGATTAATTTTCTGTTTCTAGATGATTCATTTTGCTTTTTAAGTTCTTTTCCCAGTTGTTTTCAGACTCTCTTAATTGCATTTTAAGTTCTGCCAAACCCTGTGTCCAATTCAATGGAGTTTCTGTGTTTATGCTTGGTATTCCTTGATCTTCCTCTGTTTCATTTGCTCTTTGTTCATTGCCTAGATAGAAGCTGTCAATTGTAATTTCTTTTTTCTTTTTCTGTTGTTTACTCATATTTTACCCTTCTCCCCCTGCCCCACCCCATAGTTGCCTCTAGTCTTGTTCCTTTCATTATGTGCTGGATCTGTGGGTTTGGGCTGTTCTGTCCTAAAGGGGCTTCTTCTCTGTTCTGCTGATTGATTGTGTTATCAGATCTTCCCAGGCTGACAACAGAATCCAAAAAGGAGCTGGGCTTCCTGCCCTGTTGTCAAGGTTGTTGCCTTTGGTGTGTTGTAGCTTTTGCCCTTGGGGCTTAGTCAGCAAGGCTCTCAGATCAGTCTGTAGGGGAGGGGTGTTGGTTCTTGAGTTTCCCTGCCTCCTAAAGGCTTCTTATCTGCCCTATTGATGAGATTGAGCCAGGGCAGAGGATCTGATCTGCAAAGCTAGATGTGCCCTGAGGCCAAAACCTCCAGAAAGGGAGGGGGGGGAAAGATGGAGTATCTTGGCTGTGACTGGGCTGCCTTCTCTATACTTCTCCTCAAGCTGCCTCTATGCCACCTGTGCTCTATGCCCTGAGAATGGCACAGCTTTGCCGGCACAGTACTCCCTCCAGACTAATACTCTTGTTAGCCCAGAGATTCCAGCCACCACTAGAGGCTCAGTGCTGTAGGTGGTAGAGGGGTCCTGGGACCTTCCTTTTTCCTTCCTCTTAAACCCATGTGTTCTAGAGTTCAGGTTTTTTTTTGGGGGGGTGCCTTTTAAGTTGGGTCCAGGAATTCCCTAGCTCCATCCTGTTGTGAAATTTGGTTTTCAGTCCCCAGGAAGCATTGTGTTTTTGACTGGCGAGAAAGGGTTTATGAAGGTCTGAGTTGTTGCTGTCTCTAAGCTGCCATCTTGACTCTGCCTCCATATCTCTGTCAGGAAGAGTTTTTTTTAAAGATGAATAAAATAAGAATTAAAAGGTAAAGGAGAGAGGATGAGGGACTTTTGGAAAGGTGGACCAATTTGGAACCAGGTTAGCAAAAGGAGAAAGGATTTCAAGGAAGGGATGCCAATTAGAGAGCTACTAATCAAGGTAACAGGACATCTGAAGAAAGATACAACAGAAAGAAAGGAAAAGGGGGACAAAGAGTGAGGAGGAATGAAGTAGTTGGAAATGCAGATAGTAACTATGATACTGACTGTGAATGGGATAAATAGGCTAACTATATCATATTGGGGAGTGGAGGGGAACCATGAATAGTGAAGCATTATCAATAATGGGCCTGTGTGTACCAAGTGTTATAGCATTTAGATGTTTAAAGGAAGTAGCAAATGAGTTACAGATGTAAATAGATAACAAAATAATAGTAATGGGGAAAATAAAGCATAGCTTTCATATTATCCCCATATTCAACAAACTTTAGTAGCTCCCCACCACCGCCTGTATCAAATGTTAAATCTCTGTTTGTCTTTTTAAATCCTTCATAGCCAGTTCCTTCCTATTTCTAGTCTTCTTACTACTTATTCCCCTCTCCATGATCCTGGCACTGACATCCTTCCTGTTCCTTGCACAAGATACTCCATCTCCAGACTCTGGACATTTTTCCTGGTTGTTCCACATCCTGAAATTTTCTCTCTTTTTATCTTTACCTCCTGGCTTCCCTAACTTCATTCACATGTTACCAAGGTTCCTCTTTCTGCAGGAAGACTTGCTTGATCCTCCTTAACTTTAATACCTTCCTTTTATTGATTGCCTCCAACTTTATCTTGTTTATACCTTTTTTTCCATAGTTGTTTATATGTTGTCTCCCCCAGTGGACTGTGAGCCCTTCAAGAGCAGGAACTATTTATACCTTTCTTCATAACCCTAGCACAGCATTGGCAAAGGCGTGGCACCCATGTGGAGCTGGCACCCAAGTTGCTGCTCTGTTCCCCCTCTTCCCAGTCCTCAAGGCATTTTTGCATTCCCCACCCCTCTGTCCTGCTGTTGAAAGCAAGCATTTCCTCCCTCAGCTCTCTTCAGTAATGCAGGGGCTCACAGAGAGCTTGAATTTGCCTTCTAGGCACTGGGGGAAAGTTTGCCAAAGCTGCACCTGGCACATATATGGAAGGAGCTTAATAAATGCTTCTTGACTTAAAAAAAAAAAGAGCCATGTTGTCTCCTTCCTTGAGAGCCATTATTAAGATGCTGTCATAATATTTGTAAAGTTGGACAAAGAAAAAAATTATACTTGTGTTTACCTTCTGGTTCATAAAGCTAATCATTGGGTTGTATTTATGTTTGTCTGTTTGTATATTAACATCCTTTGTGTGATCACTAGACATTTCAACAGGTTTACTGATACAAATAATCTTTTAGATCTAGCCCTCTAAAGTGGAGAGGAAGGAGGTCAATTGCTATTAAGGATCCACAATTGACTATAGCCTAGACTAATTGCTTGCTTGAGAAAACATGGTACTCCCATATAATTGCCAAGAACCACTTTTTATTCAACACCTAAATGAAAAATCAAAACACAAATTCTGAGTCATTGGCTTAGAGTACTAGTTGTCAGTAGTACTAGACTTCTCTTTTTAGACTGGCCAAGCCGAAAGGGACCAGCCACTAGTGACTGTTATTTCCGATTTTGTGCTAATTTTATCTGCCTCATTCTTACTGCCACTGGGTATCTTCTAAAATATATTTCAGCCTTTTAATTAATGTTGTTTTATTATTCACACACCCTGCGGCAGGCTGTAGTTGTAGACATCCAAAAGACAAATAGTGAAAAAAAGGAAAAAATCAATGGGGATGATTAATTTTCATTTTTAAAAAGCCAAATCTCATTGCCTAGTCATATGCTTCTGGCTTAATTATCCTAAATGGAATACTGCAAGTGAAGAAAGAGCTGTTCTCCTCCTTTCCCAAAACAGACTGGCCTTTTCCAGGCTATTGGCCCAATGTCATCCTCCCTCTGGCTTTCTCTGAGAGAGTGACCTATAAAAGCCACTCTCCCAGGCTCTCTTGAGCTCACTGCTGTGGTGTATAGTTGGCAAGAGCCTAGGCAGTAGGTTCTGTGCGGATACTACCCTTGTGGATTTCATGTAAGGGGATGAAGCTGGACCTGAACAAGCTCATGAACTTGGACAAACTTTTACACCCCCATCCCATCCCCATCGTTCACTCCCCTTGTTCTTCCCTCCCTCCCTTTATGCCTATTTTTGTCACATTAGCACCCAATACCTTTATCTGTACTCCTACATAGATGGAAAAGGGATCTAAGAACTTTATTGACTCTAAAATGTTTATTAATCCCACCACCTGCCAGTGCCCTGCCTTCTGAGAGATGAATTTAATCACTTTTTTATGTGTATTAATTCTCTTTTTATTTGTTCTGTTTGTACTTATCTAAGTAAATTTTATGTCCCCCATTAGAATGTACACTCCTTTAGAGTAGGTATTTTTACATTCTCTCTATTTGTATCTCTAGTGCCTAGTAGAGTGCCTGGCACACCATAGGAACTTAATAAATGCTTGCTGAAAGGCAGCTAGGTCTCCACACTTCCTGGCTGTGGTGACCCTGGGCAAATCATTGAACCCAAACTGCCTAACCCTTACTACTCTTCTGCCTTGGAACCAATATTTAGTATGATTCTAAGACAGAAAGTATTTTAATTTTTTTTTAATTTAAAAAATAAATGCTTATTGAATGAATGTTAGTTCAGTGTTTTGAATTGATTTTTTTATCCTTCCTATTCATGATCTGTTTCTAATAGTCAACAATCTTTTATTTCTTGGTATATGTTAACCCAGAGAACATGCCTTTTATCTCCCCTCTAATTTGTGCAGTCAAAACATAGAGAACCTGACTAACCTCTTTATAACAGCCAGAAAAATAGAAATCGAACTCGAAGAATACACAGGAAGAGGCATAAGATGGAGAGGCACACAAATGTTAACATAAATACAGATTCAAAGTTTGCCCTATCCTTTGAAAAAATTAGTGGACACTTGCATAATTGGATTTAAGGGATACTAAAAATATCCAAACTCTCCTTCTCTGCTTTCCTGACCAGACTTATCATAATACCTGAAATTCCTACTCTTAGACACTGAAATTCTCAAAATTGCTCATTATTTGAGTTTAAGGAATAATTTCTAAAAGACGTTAAAATTCAATGTTACTTAGGAAGGGAAATGGTCCTGCAAAGTAAGTAGGAAAGATCTTGACAGTTGCCTGTATGTCAGTTGGGTATGATGTAGATTTTTTAACAAGAAGACTAAAAATGTATTGAGTAGCCTCTAAAATCTATTGGCCTGGGGCAGCCTCACAAAAGAACAAAAACACACCCCTGAGGAAGAAGAAGCCAGGTCAATAAACAAGTATTTTTTTTTAAATGCCTTTTAAATTCCATCCTATGTGTTAGATCAGGGACAAATGATAGCAATAGCATATGCCAGATGCATTTGCATTTTAACAGTGCATTAGAAACAATTCCTTACACTCAAATAATGAGCAATTTTGAGAATTTCAGTAACTAATAGTAGGAATGTCAGATATTATGATGAGTCTGGTCAGGAAAGAAGAGAGGGAGATATTTGGATACTTTTAGAGTATCCCTTAAATCTAACTATTCAAGATATCTACTTATTTTTTCAAAGGACAGAGCCAATTCTGTCTGTATTTATGTGAACATCTGTGTGTGAGGCTTGTCAGTCTGGCTTCTCCTTGTTTGACTATACAAATAAGAGGGTAGGCAAGAGTTGGCAGAAATTCAGTAAATGGCCACTTCTAGGGAAAGGGGAATTCTCTGTCCACAGTAAAGGAACTGAGAGGTAGAGTCAAAAAGCAGACCCACAAGGCACAGCCAGCTTCCAGGGTTACGGACACGGAATGTGTTTCAACCATAGTGCAAACCTAACTCAGAACATGAAATATCCATGGAATGCTGTATTTTCGCCTAGTGTAGAAGATTGTGTTCCTTCATGAATTGGGAATTAGAGACTTGTTCTGTAGCTTATATTCTGATACTTTTTCCACTATTCTTTTTCAATAGATGCTTTGCTATTTCAATGGAAAAATACCCATGAAATTAGTAACAAATCCTCATCTCAATTTTTCACTTGAATCATTGAAAGGGCTAGCCTTGGACAAAATTGTAAAGCAGGCAGAATTGGTTTTCTGTATCTTTCTATTTCTTTGTAGATGCCCCTTCTACTCTTTAGGAGCCATTCAATGAACTCCCATACAATATCTCAAGTTCTCCCTATGTTTTTCTTTCCTTTCCCCACAAAAGCTTTCCTGTTCCTTGATACATTCTCTTAGTTATCATATTCCCTGATATGTCCCTGCTGTACCACCAACCTATCTGAAAAAAAATAATTATGGGCAACGATATCTTAATACATCTTCTCTACTAAGAGCATATGTGCAATTTAGAAGTACTTTTCAACTACACAATAGAATGGGGTGACTAATGGAGGGGAGAGGGGATAGAAGATAGGGAGGAAAAGGATACATAATTTTAGACAAAGTAAGCTTTAGGGAACCATAAATTATACCTCACCCATCAACACCTGGCTTCAACTACCTTATCTGGATCTTGTAAGAAAAGAGGGTTACAAACCTTATGACAGTATATAAGTATGAATACAATAACAGCAATCATAATGATGATCGTGATATAATCATGAAACAGTGTCAACTTGAATATTAGTATAAAACGAGTCTCCACAGTGTTCATTGTAAGGGTTAAAAAATTAATTCTTGCATCATGTAAGAGGAGACATGCATACTTGCCGAAGAAAAGAACAAAAAGAACAGGTTTGAAAGATGGTTTTCTGACCAACATCTAAATCCTTTATTTTGGTTACTGAAATCGAGCAAGAGATATCCCTGTGCAGATAATCTGATTCATCCTATCTGAGATATCTGAAGGAAGTTAACTTCCAAGGAACTGAGTTCACTGGAGCAGCAGCAGCAACAGGAGAATTCAGCCCCGGAGGGAATTGGAGAGCCACCAACTACCTGAACCTTTGATCCTTGTCAAAATACATGCAATACATTGTATGGACATGTGAATATGTATGTGTACATATGTCTATCTGGACATCTATGTGTGTATATGAATATGTGTATGTATAATTGTGAGTACAATGATCCTTCTCCTTTTGCAGGAGTTACATTTCAGAGACTTCTGCAATAGGTAAAAATCCACGAAGTAGCAGGAGAGCAAACAGACTGATGCTATAGTCACTGAGCCAATCAGCACCCAAGATAGAGAACACAGTGCTGTCAGGGGCAGCTGGGTAGCTCAGTAGATTGAGAGCCAAGCTTAGAGATGGGAGGTCCTAGGTTCAAATCTGGCCTCAGACACTTCCCAGCTATGTGACCCTGGGCAAGTCACTTGCCCTTACCCTGGGCAAGTCACTTGCCGAGCCCTTACCACTCTTCTGCCTTGGAACCAATGCACAGTATTGATTCCAAGATGGAAGGTAAGGGTTTAAAAAAACAAAACAGCACTGTGGTTGGCCACTTTTCATAGTGTACAATCTCAGATTGGTAAACTTGTACAAGCAGTAGTGGCATACTGCATTTCCATTGTGTACAGTATGGTATTTGTCCACAAAAATGCCGCCATATAGTGAAGCCACAATAAGTGAACCGCGATAATAATGAGGGACGACTGTATAGTCAAAGAGCTTCCCCTCCTTATAGATAGAGATATCTCGCCACCCATGACTTCTCACCCAAGTCTTTCCATACGTTCTCTAGAAAAGGAAAACAATGGAATACACTGATTCTTTAATGTGCTTATTATTCCAGCAGAGTACTCGGGTGGTTCATTGCCTCTCATCCTTTCTGCATGACTAGTCATACCTATCCTCCAAGGTATATTTCATATGACTTCTCTCAGTCAGGTCATCATTATTACTGTGCTAAGGTGTATTTACTACCTTCTCCATGGGTGTGTATGGGTATGGGTATGGGCATAAAATACGCATATGTGAGTTTTTAGTATATGTGTATAGAAATATGGACATACGTGTGTTTGTTCCAAGTGCCAAAAAAATTTAATAGCTTCTGACTATACTAAGACATTTGGGATATATACATGCACATATATACACATAAATATGTATATTTGTATGTATATGTGTATTTATATATATGTATTGATACATGTGTGAATATATGTAGATGTGTATGTTCTTGTGTGTTTGCATGTATGTATACAAATATGCACACTGAATTTTATATAAAATATATTTACCTGTCTGTATGTTTATTATTTCCATAATATGTTTATATGTGTTTGCATATCTACAGAATATATGCATGTATTTGAGATAGACATAGGAACTATACTAAGACATTTGATATATAAATACACACACATATACCTATCTACATATATTCTATAGATATACATATATACACATACACCTTTATATACTAGGTAAACCTATATATTCTCTATAGACCTATATATTCTCTATAAATCTATGTATTATATATATGTATATATATATATATATATTTGTCAGCATGGAATCTAGAAACCCCAGACTTGGAGCCTAGTAAGATCTGATGAATCCCAAGTTTTAGGACTAGCTTGTAAGTTGGAGACCCCAAAGCTTGTCCTTGTTCCCTGTTCCTCTGAGAATCCACCCTGAAGGGAATCTCAGGCTAGCAGTTTCAGACTGAATAATGGACCCTATGGTAAAAGACAATCCCAGCTAGGTGGGGCTAAGCATAAGCTGAGTGACTCTATTTGCCTTAGAAGCTTCCCCATTGTACCACACACCCCTTTGTTGGGGGGGGGGATCAAACTTAAGACCTTCAGCTTATAAGACTAATGCACTGCCTACTGCACTAAAGAGTCAGTTGGCTTATGAGAGAGAGAGAGAGAGAAAGAGAGAAAGAGAGAGAGAGAGAGAAAGAGAGAGAGAGAGAGAGAGAGAGAGAAAGAGAGAAAGAGAGAAAGAGAGAAAGAGAGAAAGAGAGAAAGAGAGAAAGAGAGAAAGAGAGAAAGAGAGAAAGAGAGAAAGAGAGAAAGAGAGAAAGAGAGAAAGAGAGAAAGAGAGAAAGAGAGAAAGAGAGAAAGAGAAGAAAGAAAGAAAGAAAGAAAGAAAGAAAGAAAGAAAGAAAGAAAGAAAGAAAGAAAGAAAGAAAGAAAGAAAGAAAGAAAGAAAGAAAGAAAGAAAGAAAGAAAGAAAGAAAGAAAGAAAGAAAGAAAGAAAGAATAGATGATTTGCTAAAGGATTTAGAAGTTATCCTCATTTACCATAAAATCACAAATTTAGCTCAGGAAGGGATTTTAGAGGCCATCTAATGCAACCTTTTCATTTCACAGATGAGGAAACTAAGGCCCAGAGATCATGTCTGAGGCCAAACAGCTAGGAAATAGCAGAATCAATATTAAAATCCAGAGCTTCTGTTTCCAAATCAGGTGCTCTTTCTGTTATACCTCACTGCAAAGACTGTTGTCTGCACCAATGCAGAAAGAACCCACATGGATAAATTCAGAGTTGGAGCAATTTCCATTGAAGCACACTCGTGTGTGTGTGCGTGTGTGTGTGCATGCACCTGCAAATACGTGTGTTTAGAAATCAATCATAATGTGATGGAGATAAGAGACAGAGATGTATGTTTTGTGAATTATTCCTTTTCCTGCATCAGAATCTAAAGAAGACAATTGATTGCAGGTGTGCAGCAAAGCTCCCCGGATTTGCTGTACAAACGCACAACAGGGACGCCGGTAGTTTCTTGGTGTGCTCATAGATAGGATTTGTCTGCTGGGGCTTGGGGGTGGGAACCATACCTGGTGACTTATTAGTAACAACTTGCTGCAGTGCAACCCAACATTCCAGGAAGAGATTTTTCCAATCCGAAACCCAAACTGAGGCAATGCCTTTTTTGTATGAGGCAGTCATATTGCAGGCATTTGCAGCAAGCTGATTTCTGCAGAGTTCAGGATTTTGGTTTCTTTGGTGTATTTTTGTGTATTTTTTCTTTTCCCTTAACCTGCCTGCTGTTTTCTGCTTGCAATTCTAATTGCCATTTATTTATGTCCATTCTTTGTCCTGGTGAAAAGACAAAATAAGGACCCATTGGCATCATCCCAGCTGCAGAATCCATACCTGGTTTGGTTTCTGGGCAGGGGCTAGAGAAGCTGGATGCCAGTTACTGGAGACTGGGTTGGGCTTGGAGAAGTTGCCCAACTACCAAGAAAACAAGGCATTTGCAAGATTTTTTTAACCCTTATCTTCCAACTTAGAATCAATGCTGTGTATTGATTCCAAGTCAGAAGAGTAGTAAGGGCTAGGCAATGGGGGTCAAGTGACTTGCCCAGGGTCACACAGGCAGTAAGGATTTGCCAGATTTCTGAAGAAGATGCAATGTGCTCCCTCATTGTCAATCTAAGGAATTTCCAGGCTAAACAACCTTTTTTTAAGGGCAGGCCAATACTCTCATATAGATCATCTTCAATCACCCTCGTGGCAGGATCACTAAGCACTAGCCCAAGGTTTTGCTTTGGCCTTTTGACCTGCTAGGGACACAGCTGACATTTGGGATGGAGGGAGGAATAAGGCTCTTATTTCATTCCTTTCTAGAGGAATAAAGTAGGCAAGGTGCCCCACTGCCTAAACATTAGGACTTATCAGTTATACTGAGTTATACAACTGAGTATATATACTGAGTTGATAGTGTAAAAAAAAATTTGAGTCAAAAGTCAAGCCTTGCTTATACCATTGACTAGCTATATGACCTTGGACAAGCCACCCTCATTCTCCCAGTTTCCTTTAACATCTATAAATTGAGAGGATTGGAGACCCAAAGGGCGCTAAAAGACTGTCTGCCCTTTGATCCAGCCATAGCACTGCTGGGTTTGTACCCCAAAGAGATAATGGGGAAAAAGACTTGTACAAGAATATTCATAGCTGTGCTCTTTGTGGTGGCCAAAAATTGGAAAAATGAAGGGATGCCCTCCAATTGGGGAATGGCTGAAGTTGGTGATGGAATACTATTGTGCTCAAAGGAACAATAAAGTGGAGGAATTCCATGGAGACTGGAAGAACCTCCAGGAAGTGATGCAGAGTGAAAGGAGCAGAACCAGGAGAACATTGTACACAGAGACTGAAACACTGTAGTACAATCAAATGTAATGACTTCTCCATTAGTGTCAATGCAGTGATCTTGAACAACCAGGAGGGAACTATGAGAAAGAACACTATCCACATTTATAGAGGGAAAATTGTGGGACTAGAAACACCGAAGAAAAACAATTGCTTAATTACATGGGTCAGGGGGATATGATTGGGGATGAAGACTAAATCAACATCCTAGTGCAAACATCAGCAATATGGAAACATGTTTTGATCAAGGACACATGTAAAACCCAGTGGAATTGGCATGGGGAGGGCTGGGGGAAAGGAGGGAAAGAATATGATTCTTGAAACCAAGGAAAAATATTCTAAATTAACTAATTAAATAAAATTTTCCCCAAAAAAATAATAATACTGCAAAAAATGAATTAATTAATTGAGCGGATTGGGTGAGATGATCTCTAGGATTCCTTCCCATTCCACCTCTGATTCTGTAAGGGAGAGATGGTGAGGCATATCTCTACCATGGAGGGAAAAGGGGGGGATATGGAATCAGAGGACCTGGGATCTAATCCTACCCCTGCAACCCACCTATTGGGTAACCTCACAGTGCATTAATTTTTCATCCATAAAATGAGTGTTGGGATAAGATGATCTTTGAGATCCTTTCAGTACTGAATCTAGGATCTTATGAATGCTGGATTTACAGGCACAAGATGACCTCAGTTCAAATCCAAACTAATATTTTCTAGCGTGTGACCCTGGGTCACTTAATTTCTATATATGTCAATCAACTCCCTCAAAAGGATATTGAACTACTTTTTGTGGGGTAGGAACCATGACAATAGATTATGAAACAAAACAGACTGAATCCTCAGTGATCTACTGTTCACCTCCTGAGACTTACAATGCTCATCGCTATTATGGGGAGGGAAGGGGTGAATCCAACTCCCCTCAGTTCTTCTGTATTTATATGACTTTTCAGACTGTAAGGGCAGAAATTCTCATGTTCTCTCTCTCTCTCTCTCTCTCTCTCTCTCTCTCTCTCTCTCTCTCTCTCTCTCAGTCTCTGTCTCTCCTCCCCTTCTTCTCTCTGTCTCTGTCTGTCTCTGTCTCTCTATCCCTCTCTCTTCTCCTTCTCTCTCTGTCTTTCTCTCCTCCCCCTTCTTCTCTCTCTCTGCCTCTATCTCTCTCTATCTTTGTCTCTCTATCCTTCTCTCTCCTCCCCCTTATTCTCTCTTTCTCTCTCTGTCTCTCTCTCCTTCCCCTTCTCTCTGTCTCTCTCTCCTCCCCTTCTTCTCTCTGTCTCGCTCTCTCCCTCTCTCTCCTCCCCTTCTCCTCTGTCTCTCTCCCTCTTTCTCTCCTCCCTCCTTCTCTCTGTCTCTGTCTCTGTCTCTCTGTCTTTGTCTCTCTATCCCTCTCTCTCCTCCCCCCTTCTCTCTCTCTGTCTCTCTCCTCCTTCTCTCTCTCTGTCTTGGTCTCTCTCTGTCTCTATCTCTCTCTCCCCCCTCCTCCCTCCTTCTTCTCTCTCTCTGTCTCTCTCTCCTCCTCCTTCTCTCTCTCTCTGTCTTGGTCTCTCTATCCTTCTCTCTCTTCCCCCCTTCTCTCTGTCTCTGTCTTTCTCCCTCTTTCTGTCTGTCTGTCTGTCTGTCTGTCTGTCTGTCTCTCTCTCTCTCTCTCTCTCTCTCTCTATATATATATATATATATATATATATATATAATAGTATATGTACATGCAAATACCCACATGTATCTACATATACACAGATTCAGTTATCTGTCTCTCTCTCCCTCCTCTCCCTTTTTCTTTATCTCTCTACCCCATTTATTCAGTGTGCATAAGAAGGTACCCCCATCCTCAGATACCCAATGTCCTTTATTCCCACCACACTGCTCTTCCCGTGTTCCATACTCTGAACTCTCCTGGGACTTCATCCAAACTGCCTAGTCATATGCTCTCTCCTCTTTTACCCCTACTCTTTGCTTAGGGACATAGAGCTGACTGGATAAACCCATCCTCCAAATAGGATGAATAGGAATGAGTTAACACACTTGGCATTCCTGATTCAAAAGTTTTAACAGAAAAGATGCACAACCACTTTCTGTACTAACTACCCACAGTCATTGTGAAACTTCTCATTGCTGACATCTTGGCAGATCTTAAATTAGACCAAAGCAGCTTCACACATATAAACATGTCCTTGGGATCCTGGGGGAGTCATGCCTGCAAACTAATGAGCAGAATTACAGGATCTCAGAGTGGGAAGGATCTGGAGTAGCCATCGTGTCCAACCCATACCTAAGTAAAATTTCCTTCTCCCATATTCCTGATAAGTGATCATCTGGACTTGGAGACCCCAGACCCCACCAGGGAGGGGACACATGCTACCTCTGATCTTGCTGGCTTCCAGGTATCCCATTCCATTTTGGGTTAACTATCATAATTAGAAAGTTTATCCTAACATTAAATCTAAACTTGCATTTTTATTACTTCACTCATTGTTCCTACTTCCATTTCCTGGTGCCAAGCGAAAAATGAGTTAATTAACTTTATTAATAAAAAATCATTTCTAAATGCTTACTTTATGCCAAGCATTGTACTAAACACTGAGAACACAAATGTAAAAAGCAAAATAATCTCTTCCCTTGAGTACTTTTTATTCTAAGAGAGGGATTATAACACGTATGTGTTGGGTGGCAGGTAGTGGGGTTTTGTTCTGAAAAATTCCAAGGATTAGGAATGGCTGGGCAGCTAGGTGGTTTAGTGGATGGAGAACCAGGCCCCAAAATGAGAGGTCTTCTGTTCGAATGTAGCCTCAGACATTTCCTATCTAAGTGACTCTGAGTAAGTCATTTAACCCCCGATACCTGACCCTTACCAGTCTTCTGCCTTAGAACCAACACATAATATTGATTCTACGTCAGAAAGTAAGGGTTTAAAAAAAAAAAGAATGACTACAGGGAAGAGTTGCTACTTTTTAGGATCAATAGCAGTATTGATTAAACAGGAGAATGAGAAGGGAGCAACATGACTAGAGTAGAATATGAAGTATGACTGGGACAAGCTAGGTATAATACTCACACACTCACCAGTTAGGATGGGGGGGGTGGAGTTTCCTGGGGCCTGAATTCTAAAACTGAATGTGCAGAATTCAGTTCCCCATGGCATGGCCTCTGGAGGTTTGATAGTCTAGAAGTTTCAGCATCATGGTGGAGGACCAGAAGACGTCTGGGGTGAAATATCCCCAGTCCTTCATATATATGACAATTCTTCAAGTATCAGTAGACAGCTACCATCTCCTTCCCCCATTTTCTCTTCTCTAAGTTAAATATTCCTATCCACCTAGACTGGTCCCCCCAAGTCATCATTTCTAACTCCTTCATTATCCTGTTTGCTCCCTACCACATAAATTCCCTTCCAAAAATATAGTACTTAGTTGGGGGCAGCTAGGAAGCTCTAGGCTTCAGAGCCAAGCCCAGAGCTGGAGAGTCTTGGGTTCAAATGTGGCCTGAGACACTAACTAGTTGTGTGACCCTGGGCAAGTTACTTAACCCCCATTGCCTAGCCCTTACTAGTCTCCTGCCTAAGAACCATTACACAGTATTTATTCTAACATGCAAAGGGAGGATTAGGGCAAACAGGATTAAGGGACTTGCCCACAGTCAAATAGCTTATAAGTGTATGAGACTAGAAGTCCAGCACTCTATCCACTGCACCACTTTATTATCTATATCCAAACATTGTAAAGAGCATAAACTATTAAACAGAAGGGTTCTTATTTAACAATGAAGATAACAGGAAGCCTTTAGGTACAGACACTTAAGAAAGGTCATTTCACACAGAAAGAATGGAATGAGCCCATTATAGAGAAGATAGGTTCAAAAAACTAGCAAATGATCTAGTTTTTTCAAAGTAAATTTTATTGATATTTATTTTTTTAAATATTACCTTCTGTCTTAGAATCAATACTAAGAATTGGTTCCAAGGCAGAAGAAAGGGCTAGGCAATTGGGATTAAGTAACTTGCCAAAAACCACAAAACGAGGACGTGTCTGAGATCATATTTGAACCCAGAACCTCCCATCTCCAGCCTGGCTCTCTATCCACTCAGCCACCTAACTGTCCCTTGTTGATATGTTTTCAAGTAGTCTTATATTATAAGTACATGGGTATAAGAGGGGAAGAAATATAAACAAAGATTTGAAAATTTGATTGGAACCAGCTTCTAAAGGACCTTGAATGGGTTCTATAATATTCTAGGCTGCAAAATGCCAAACTATGCAATTTTTACCTTAATAGTTAGACAGGAAGGACTCTTATTTTTAACTGAATTGAATTTGAACAGGCAACAATACCTTTAACCTAAAGAATATATCTCTAATGGTATTTCAGTTATCATTGACAGGCCAGCAGGGAAGATATTTGAGGCTAGGTAGGATGGCTCAGAGGATTGAGGCAACTCTCACGTTCACAGAGGCTGGACTTTACGAAGCTGCCCTGTATGAAGGTCCCATCCCAGGTTGGTAAATTCAGCTACTTTGCCCTTGATGGGAAGGAACTATTTTCTTCCCTTTCAGACAAATATCTCATCTCAGCAGAGAGAATTTGTGTTTGGTCTGGTGTAGGATTGCTGTGAGGATCAAATAAGATAATCTACATGAGATGCTTTGCAAATCTTAAAGTGCTTTCTAAATGCTACTATTATTAAAAAGAAAGACAAACAGTCCCTCTACCCTCAATGAGCTCACAATCTAACGACAGGAGATACCATGAAAATAACTGCATGCAAACAAGGTATGGACGGGATGAATTTGGAGATAATCTCATACAGAAGGCACTAATATTAATAAGTTTTGAAAGAGTTCTTGCAGAAGTTGGATCTTTTGCTGAATCTTTTTTTTTAACCCCTTACCTTCCATCTTGGAATCAATACTGTGTATTGGTTCCAAGGCAGAAGAGTGGTAAGGGCTAGGCAATGGAGGTTAAGTGACTTACCCAGGGTCACACAGCTAGGAAGCATCTGAGGTCACATTTGAACCTAGGACCTCCCTTCTCTAGGCATGGCTTTCAATCCACTGAGCTCCCCAGCTGCCTCCACTTTTGCTGACTCTTAAAGGAAGCCAGCAGGTGTAAATTGAGAAAGAGCTTTTGAGGCATAGAGGATAGCCAGTAAAACTGGTTCCACTTTTCTGGACCTGTATCTTCATCTACAAAAAGAGAGGGTTAGACAAGATCATTCATCTTGAACTTAAGTTTCATGCTAATTAAGTTTAGGCTTGATGTAAGAAAAAAATTTCTAACAATTAGTGCTGAGTAGAAATGGATAGACTGCCTCAGTGGGAGTGAATGACCTCTCCCTGGAGGTCTTCAAACCAAGGCTGGATGCCCACTCCTCTGGTGTATTTTAGAGGAGATTCCTGATCTGGTAGAAGTTGGACTTCATGGTTTCTTTGGTCCTTTCAACCAATCGATAAACCTTTATTAAGGGTTTATTCTATCTCAGGGCACTATGCTAAGTGCTGGGGATACAAAAGGAAGCAAAAGACAGCCCCTTGCCCTCAAGAAGCTTACAATCTAAAAGGGAAGACAACATGAAAACAAATAAAAATTAATATTACATACAGGGCAAAAAGGAAATAATTTAAATAAATAAACAAACAAATAAATGAATGAATGAATGAATGAAATAAAAATAAAGAAGAATTCATCTCTAAGAATTTGCCAGGCTGTGGTACTTTCACAAGACCAGGAGGCAAGCAGAGCAGATATTATTACTAGGCTTGTTTTACATATAGGAAATTGAGATGCAAAGAAATAATGTGACTTTTCTAAGGTAAACCACATGGTTGGAGAGCATGATTTCAATAGTGCTTCAATACGTGGAGTTCTCTACTGAAAATCAGTTGCATGCAACAATCAATTAATTACATCATCTTTTTCAAAAAGAAAAAAACCACTATGGTGCTTGGATGTAGATGGCAACTACAGATCTCCTTTAATACAGTCAGTGAACTGGGTAATTAAAATCTTGCCTCAATAATTCAGGATCTAATTGCAAGGAATGTTTAAGTATTATAGCAACATGCAGAATGCTGTGTCATCACTTCTGATCAGTAAACTATTTTTTTTCAAGAGATTATAATGAATGTAAGGTGGAAGGGGGGGATAAAATAAATCTGTCAGGGCCAAGATGAGGTGTTCCTGGGATGAAATTCATAGACTTAGAGCTAGAAATACCCTTAGTCATCATCAAATTCCATTCCCTCATTTTGCATTGCAAATAATAGGACCAGAGAGGTAAAGTTGCTCAAGGTCACCCAGATAATCCAAGAGCCAGAAATGGAATCAAAGTCCACAGACTAAGAATCCAGTCATGAATTTTCACCATGATTTGGATAGTTTTCCACTTTAAAAAAAAGGCAACACAGGAGAACATGAAAACAGAAAAGTCTTTATAGATGAGCCTGCATTCTGTCTTAAGTCTAAAATGGCCATCAAAGAATATTCAATAATTTAAACACTGTCGAAAATGATAATAATCACAATGATCTGTGTCTCTATGGTACTTTTTCCTCTAATAAAGCACTTCTGCATTTTTTATCTCACCAGACCTACCTCCTACCCAAAGCAGGATACCCAGCTGCAAAATTCCCAACAAAAGGACAGTCTCTGCCTTGACACTCCCAGTAAATACATGAAGTATTTACTGTCTCATTATTAGGCAGTTCATTTCATTTTGGATGTAGTTTGGGATAGTGGGAAAAGTACAGTGACCTTGGACTGGGTTAAAGTATGACTTTGCTTCTTAATAAATGTACATCCACAGGCATCTTTGCTTCTGTAAGCCTCAGTCTTTCAAACTGTAAAAATGGGGAAAAGGTGCTGGAAATAACTACAAAAGGCTGTTGTGATGGAAAGTGCTCTATAAATTGTAAAGCTCTGAAAATGTGAAGAGTTCATTATTCAATAGCTCTAATTAGCTATCCAATAAAATAAAAAAAACTGTTATGGGGCAGCCAAGTGGCAGAGGGGCCAAATGGCTGGACCTGGAATCAGGAAGATCAGAGTCCAAATCCAACTTCAGACACTTTCTAGCTGTGTGACCCTAGACAAGTCACTTAACACTGTTTACCTCAGTTTTCTCATCTATAAAATGAGCTGGAGAAGGAAAGAGCAAACCAATTCAGTATCTTTGCCAAGAAAATCTCAAATGGGGTCCCAAAGGATCTGAGAAAACTATATAACAATTGTTTGAATGTTTATCCTTTATATAGAACTGAGTTTTGTCACCTTTCAGTAAGTTCTAACATCAGTTCTAGATTCTGTGTTCCAAAGATATTTAGAAATGCCTCTGCTACCTAACAAATCTTTCATTAGTCGGCAGTCAAACAATAAGGCATTTATTAAATGCTGCATGCCTACCTACTCCATATTTTCTCTTCTCCAAGTTTATATACATATATATTTATATATATATATGTGTGTGTGTGTGTGTTTATATTTATATATATATTTATACCTGAAAAAGAGAAAATGCATGTATATGTATTTAAACACATAGTTAAACCTTTATCTTCTGTCTTAGAATTAATATTATCTGTTACAAGGCAGAAGAGCAATAAGGACTGGGCAATTAGGGTTAAGTAACTTGGCTAGGATCCTATATCTAGGAAGTGTCAGAGGCCATATTTGAACCCAGGACCTCCCAGCTTCAGGCCTGACTATCCATCTACTGAGCCACCTATCTGTCCCTTTTCCCAGATTATATTATCAGTTCCATCATTCCTTCTATTAATTCCTTCTAATAACCTATTCTAATTAAAATTAAATGAAAATGAAAATAACCTATTCTAATTTTAAAAAATTTTTTAAAATATAAAATAAAATTTGGAAATTTTAGACCATAGCCATACATACAGATACAAACTCTGTGCATCAGCTTGGGGGGAACAAGGCTGGGGGAAGGGGTGTAAAAGAAAGGGAAAAGGGTATTAGGACAGTGGATATAAAGAGAGCAATATCTAAACAAGCTCCCAGAAACTGACTTGAATGTCCTAGTCAATTATAAATAGAAGAAGCCCGAGGTGTCCTTGAGAAAGCTGCTTTCACTTATTTTCTCCACAGTTACCAAAGTTATAGTTCCAGGAACCCTTCTCACTGTTATCAAGTGAGATGATCCCATATTAGCCTAAGCCCTTTAATATTCCCTAGACATAACTGAGTGCACTAAACACACACTGGAAACCATAACAGGATTTTCTCATTCAGAGTAGAATTTGTATATGTCAAGCTCTAGTTTGCTTTTGCTTTGAATTTATATTCCGAGCTTAAGCTATTCCTAAGGGCTGTATAGGATCATAGATCTAGAGAAGGAAAGGGTTTCAAAAGCCATCTAGTCTATCCCCTCCCTTCTTATTTTACAGCTGAGGAAAACAAGGTCCAGGGAGGTTAAACAACTGCATGGTACTCTGGGGAAAACACTCATTTGGAGTCAGCAAATCTGAGTTCAAAAACTGACTTTGCTACTATATTCTGTGTGTGTGCCTCCAGACTTGTAACTTATCATCTACGGACCTCATTGTCCTCATCTGTAAAAGGAGGGGGTTGAGTTAGCCTAAGAACAAGGTAAGCAGGAGGATAGAAAAATGAATCAATGAATGAACATAGGAATGGATTAAAATTTTAAAAATGGCCACGTGTTCACTATGCACACGGCACTGTGCTTTTGTGGCAGGGGAGGTGGCAAGATGATGATTCATGACTTGAGATGACTTGATGGCAAGATGACTTCTGTAGGATTCGAGGTCTAGATAAGTTTACAGTCATTCCATCACCAATAAAGACACTTAAGTCCCAGATCAAGAATTCAAAAGATCCATCCACTAGCAAGGAAAAGAGTGAACTGCTAAGCACAAAAACTTCTCTGAGAAGTTTCACATGGGGATCCATGCTGGTGGAGGTGAATCTTGTTTAAATAAAGCATTAGCAGCAATAGGTCAGTGAGGATCCACAAAGTGAGCCCTAGCACTCTTCAACCAAAGGATGAAAGTCAGGGACAATAGTGAGTGGATATGTCATCAGGACACAGTGTACAGTTAAATTGATGATAGAATAAGCCCCATCTCCCAGATGGCTATCAAAGAGAGTGTCCTTGGTGTGTTAAGCTGAGACTGGTCTTTTCTGTCTGTAGCCTGAGAAGCAAGTATCTTCAGGATTTGGGCAAAGCAAGCTTCCAAAAAAACTGACTTATTTTAAAAAATGGATGCCCAAAAGCCTAGGTAAGTCCAGTGGAACACTTTCTAGAACTCCTCTCCCTAAAGGCATTTCTAACTGGTAGCCAAGAGAACCCTGACAACCTAAATGTCTACTGGCTTTACTTTAGGATCACATTTTAGATCCAAGCAAGAGCTTGTAACTAAGAAGATATGACTGGGGCTTTGTTCTAAGGTTCCAGAATTTAGAAATGGCAGCACTAGTGCCCCTTATTCTAGTAGAAACAGAAGAGATTAGGACCTGGTTAGCAAAAATAATTAGTTATCAGATGAGCCTCTTCACCATTTTTGTTCCTCAAGACCTTAAAGGAATCTCAGACCAGCTCTCCTCTAGGCCTGCTTCATGTATATTTTCCTTTCATGATGGACCCTGATTCACCTGACTATATCTAACTACTTGTCTTGGGAAGTCAAGTTTTCTTATATTTACCCTGATGCAAGGATTTCTGGTTTCAACATTGACCAAACCATCTTTTCTCTTCCTTGATTAGGACTTCGAGTTTTGTTTTATATGTTGCCTTTGTTAACCAGAGTCTCATGCTAGTCATTCTTCTTCCATTCTGTGACTATGATGTTAAATGGCCTGCCTAAGTATCACACAGTGGGTTTGTCTTTCCTAAGCCTTGAAACTAGAAGTCTAGGGCTCAGAATTTATGGAAGGAAGGAAGAGAAAAAAAGAAAGAGACAGGAGGGATCATGAGAGGGTGGGAGGGAGGAAGGAAGGAAGGAAGGAAGGAAGGAAGGAAGGAAGGAAGGAAGGGAGGAAGGAAGGAAGGGAGGAAGGGAGGAAGGGAGGAAGGAAGGAAGGGAGGAAGGGAGGAAGGAAGGAAGGAAGGAAGGAAGGAAGGAAGGAAGGAAGGAAGGAAGGAAGGAAGGAAGGAAGGAAGGAAGGAAGGAAGGAAGGAAGGAAGGAAGGAAGGAAGGAAGGAAGGAAGGAAGGAAGGAAGGAAGGAAGGAAGGAAGGAAGGAAGGAAGGAAGGAAGGAAGGAAGGAAGGAAGGAAGAATTGATGTAATTCTCATCTAGAAAATGCTCCACTTGTGTTGTAACTTCTATTTTTTCCCAGGCATTGACTACCACATCTCTGAGCCAAGAAATGAGTCTCCACAAAAGTCAACAAAACTGCAGACTGTGGCTTGCTCTCAGGCTCTGTTTAGTAAATTTGTTAAAATTACACAAAAATATTTAAATTAGTATAAAAATCTCCCAGTCAATAACGAGCACCTTCTATGCACTTGGGCCATACCAGGTGCTAGAAATAGAGGAAGAGGGACAAGAATCAGTAGTGAGCAACAGAAGCATCAGAAGACTTGGGTCCCTACCTTCAAGGATTTTGCAAAGAGATCATAAAATATTGGTGTCTGAAAGGATCTTAGAGATTACCTAGACCAATCCCCTTTTTACAGATGAGGAAACCAAGGCCCAGAGAGAGTAAGCAATTTGGCCATAGAAGATACAGTGAGTGAGCAACACAGCTAGGACTAAGCTGAAGACCTCTTGACTCCCAGACTTTTTTCACCATAGTACAATACCCTGATGTTCATCTGTAACTTTCAATGGCTACACAGAATGTGGCCAACCACTAAATTTTGCAAAATTAATAATTTCAGCATAAAACACTGCTTTTCAGTGCAGGCAAACTGTGCAAAAGGAATTAGAGGACAAAAAGAATAGAATGAGTTTCTGCTCTCCTAGAGAGCTTCTCAGATGGAGTTAAGAAATACTCTCATTTTCTCCCCATCCCCTCATCAGGCAGAAGTCTCAAATCCATGTTTACTAACATTGATGCAGTTGAAATAAAATATTTAAGGTTAGAGTTATCAACTATCAGATTTGAAAAGGACTTTGAAAGCTATCTAGTCTAGCCTTCACAAGAAAAATATCTACAATATCCTTAGGGTTAATTCTGGGTCATATTTCACTGAATTGGTTCCCACCTTGGACTCTGTTACTGGTGGGCTATATTCGAGGGGTTACTAAAGTAGCTGGAAAACAGATTGTTAAACTTTCATTGTGAACATTTGCACCCCAAAATTCAGCAAATACTATGAAATCAAGGCATGATTTGTTGTTCTGTTTATTGTCTTGATTATGAAAATGTTGAAGAAAATGCTAACAATGCAAGTTAAATTTAAGAGTGTCATACATACATTTTTGTTGGAGAGTCAGTCATTAAACATTTACCAGCATCCCACTGACTCATCTATAAATGGAAAGCAAAAAGGATTGGAAGATCCAGAAGACTAGTAGCAAAGGTTCCAGTAGGTATGCTGGACGTGGAATCAGGAAGACCTCAGTTCAAATTCAACCTCAGTAACTTGCTATCTGTACATTCCTAGAAAAGTCACATAACCTCTGTCTACCTCACTCTCTTCATCTGGAAAATAAGGATAATAATAGCAGCTAACTCCCAAGGTTGTTGTGAGGATAAAATGAAATGCAAGGCATTTTGCAAATCTAAAAGTGCTATATAAAGGCTAACTCTTATCAGTATTATTAAAAACTTGTGCCACATTAATCAGAGAAATTCATTTACCCTAGCATGAAGAAGATGAAGATAGAACTCAGAAGCAGAAATGCTGAGTGTCTCAGGTTTCTTATCTAGGTGCCATGGAAGGAGTGCTGGATTTAGAATCAGGAACTGCATTTGAATCTCTGCTCCGTCCCTTACTAGCAATATGACTTTGGGTAAATCACTTCCCTTCCCTTGACCTCAGTTTCCTTATCCATAAAATGATAGGCTTGGTTGGATTAGATGGAAAGGAAAGGAATAAGCACTGATTTAGCACCTACTAAGTGCCAGATACAGTGTTAAGTGCTTTACAAACAGCTTATTTAATCCTCACAACAAGCCTGCAAGATAGGTGCTATTCTATTTGATAGTGGAGGAAATGAAGCAAACCCAGGTTAAGTAACTTCCCCAGGATCACACGTCTGATGAGTGTCAGGCTGCAGCTGAACTTGGATCTTCTTGGCTCTCTCCACTAGGTCACTATCCATTCAGCTCTAAATCTATGGCTTTTCCTGCCCACACTATATTTTTTTTCCCTATTCTCTTCAGTGCACTGTGGGACCAGTCAGTTTCAACCCAAGAGCAACGATCCAGCTTACAAACTTTGGGGCCACGTTACAATAGGCACCTGCAGGGGAAAAATATTTAAAAGCAAGTGCCAGGTTGGCAGGGCTTTCAGCATCCACCCTCTCTGTCTCGGCTTCTATCCAGGCTCCTTCTTCCATTGTCTCTGATTATCCTGAAGACTAGTTTGTTTGAGTGATATATTGAGAATAAGCCTGGAACTAGCTTTGGAGTCAAAGGACCTGAGCTTGAATCTCAGCACTAACTGTGCAACTATCTGTGTGACTTTGAGAAAGTCACTTAAACTCTCTGTGAACCTCCCAATTCCTCATCTATAAAATGAGAGGGTTGGATCAGATAGTCTCAGAGGTCCCTTTCATTTCTGGTTCTCTGGTTCTATAATGCTTTCTGGCACTAAATTTATGATTGATCAGCCTACAGTTACTTTGGCTGAAAGCACTGATTAAAAACTTTGGCTTGCTACCGCGTGCCTGTGGAATTAACTCTCTTAGATAAACTTGCTCGGTGGCATCCCCCCAACTCTAAAGGCTGAGCGTCAGAGATTAAGATGCCAGGTCATCTGCCTGGGCTAACAGGACCCTCAGCCAGGAAGACCATTTCAGCTCAGTGGCATCTGTTTTTCCCTGTAGAGAAATATAGTATTATCAGAATACTAGAGGAGACAGAGAACTTGAGTCCAAATCCTGACTTTGTCACTGCTGCCTTATGGGACTTGGAGTTCTGACAAGTATTGTCAGACTCCAGGCCTGGGGACTACAAATAAGAAAATGAAACTGGGGTCCTCTGTTTCCTTCCTGTTCTGTCTGTGATCCTCTGAACAATCACGCTGGGAAAGTAGCTGTCACTAATTCTGGCATCCAGATGCGGCAATGACAGGCAGATCAGAGGAGAACATTTGTCAAGGTCAATGTTCGGGAAAAGAGGGAGGAGTAGAACTTGCATTTCATTAAGGACATTTTTATGAATGTAGCACCAGCCCAGAAGACAATGGGCAGGCACTGATATCAACTGCTGTGGAAGATCTCAATTGCTTTAAATCACAAGCCCAACTCCTGGATTGTCATGGATAGAGACACACACAAAACAATCTGACATTGATGAAACACCTAGAATAATATCTAAAGATTCCCAAAGCTAGCATTTTCTATCCTTGTAAGATTCAATTAGGAATCCCAAAATGTGTAAATCTTGGCATTCTTATTGCTCCATAAAAAACAACAAAGTATTAAACACAGACAAATTTCCCCAAATGATCTAGGCTGTGTTTCAGTTGGCAATGGAGATGATACATTTTTTACCATCATAATCATCACTTTGCTGGTGGCATACAACTGCCTAAAGTAATTTCTGCAGAGACCATTCTGTTGGCTGCAAGGCTATAGGATGGGCATTGTACACCTGGGCCAAAGGTCCCATGATCACTTTCTGAAGACAGATGATGGATGACAGCAACAGCTCTCTAGCTAATCTCCTCTCCTCCTGTTTTTCCTTACTCCCACCTATCCTATATAATGCTATTTCAAATAGCATCCAAAGGATGATGGCCAGGATAAAGAAGCAACCAGAGGTGATGCCCCATAAGGTTCACTTTAAGGCACTGGGATGCTCAGAGTAGGGAAAAGACTTATGGAGAAGGTGACAAATGCCCATACAAATTGGAAGGGTCATCATGTGGGAAAGGGAGTAGATTGGTTCTCTCTGGTCCCAGAAAACCAATGGATTAAAGCTAGAATCCCAGGCTCTAAATCACCAGAGATCTCAAAATTTAATCCACACCTGAGCAGAAAGAAGTCCCTTCAACCATATCATCTCCAAGAAATCTCTTACCTCTACTTGAAGATCTCCTGAAACAGCACTTTTTAAAAATGATATTTTATTTTCCCCTGTTACATATTAAAACAGTCTTTGAACATTCACTTTAGGTTCCAAATTCTCCCCTTTCTTGTGACCCTCCCTCCTCCTCCTCTCCCTGAGATCATAAGCAATCTGATATGGATTTTTCATGTGGAATTATGAAATAGCATTTTTAGAGAGCCTTAAATGTAAAAAAAAAAAGGTTTTGTTTGCATCAAACTGAGATCTGCTTTCTTCAACCTCCAATCCTTGTTCCCAGCTTTGCCTTCTAAAACCAAGCAAAGCACATCTAATTCTCTTTCCACAGTAATGGAAATCTGAAGATGGGCCCTGTTAAACCTTCTCTTCTTTAGGCTAAATATCCTCAGTTCCTTCAAATAAACCATCTATGGCATTGTTTTCAGTCCTTTCCTTCTATTAGTCACTCTTCTTTGCATACATTAGTTTGGCAGTGTCTTGCCTAAAACATGGCCCCAAAATAGAACACAATAAACTAAAATACCATTGGAGAATGAATCAGATCTTTTGGTCTGGACACTGATTTTATTACTACAGATAATACATACAACATTAATATAATAATATTATATATATAATAATATAATATAAAATAATTATAATACATTATTACAGAGAATAACATTTCTATAGAAATTTGGGCTTTGAAAAGTGCTTTACAAATATTACTTATCATCACAACAGAGAGGGAAGATGCTGTTGTTGCTTCTGTTTTCCAGATAAGAAAACTCAGGCAAACAGAAATGAAGCAATTTGCCCAGTTACAAAACCAGCAAGTATCTAAGACTGCATTTAATTTCAGACCTTTCTGACTATGGGTCCAACATTCTATCTACTGTACCATCTAGGTACTTCCAGATGAAGATGGAGTTGAGATAGAGTGTCATAGTGGCTAAAGAGCTGGCCTTAAAATCAAGAAAATCTAGGTTCAAGAATTAGTTGTGATAGAGAGTAACTTTGTGACTATGGATAAATCAGTGCCACAAACAAACCTTTAATACCACAAGTTGTTCATTGGCAGTAGAAGAAATTCTCCATTCAAATTCAGTTTAAAAAAAAAAAATCAAAGGGGCAGTCAGGTAGCACAGTGGATAGAAAGCCAGGTCTGGAGACAAGATGATCTGGATTCAAATCTGACATTAGACACTAGCTTTGTGACCCTGGATAAATCACTTAACCCCCATTGCCTCACTCTTGTTGCTTTTATCTTAGAACTGATACTAAGACAGAGGTTAAGGGTTGTTGTTTTTTTTTTTATTAAATCAGATTTTTGACTACTAAAGCAACATATTGACTTGCATTGAGCTTACAGTCTGCTAAAACCTCCAGACATTTTTTCATATAAGCTATTGTTAGCTATATCTCCCTTGGCCTATTCTTAGTTGATTTTTTAAATTATCTGGATATGGCCAAGGCCATCAACACATCGTAAATAAGATCCTAGATTTTTTTAAAAAAAACCTTATCTACTATCTTAGAATTAATACTATGCATTAGTTCCAAGGCAGAAAAGTTGTAAAGGCTAAGCAATTGGGGTTTAGTGACTTGTCCAGGGTCACACAGCTAGGAAGTATCTGAGACCAGATTTGAACCCACATTCTCCTGACTCTAGGCCTTACTCTCAATTCACTGAGCTGCCTAGAATTAATTTTTAAAGAAAGAAGAATGAGGAAAATATGTGGTATATAACTAAAAAGATTTAACTCTCAATTATTTAAATAAGGAATTGAAATTTAAAATAAGTGGATAACAGAAATGACATTAACAATTACAATAACAGTTTCATACAGAAGTTTAACAAGCATAAATTAATTGCCACAACGAGATCAAAAGAGCTCAGAAAGTCTTTTACTGTATAAACATCTTATTTTATTGCCAGAGAGAAAGGAGTGCCAAAAACAACATCAGGTTAAAATATAAACTTACTTGTAAAATCTTATGAAGAAGGATGATGGAAAATGATGAGCAGCATAATTTCGTTAAAAAAGAAAGAGAGAGAGAGGGAAGCAGGGGCAAATAAAACCAGTTTAAAGTAAGCTTGGCAAAATCTCCAAGTAAGCAGGATCATCCCAAGGCATTTGAGGATGAGAATGGAGAGAGAGAGACAAATAGAAGAAAAAAGATTTGTGAAAACCATTTCAACAAAATTTTCTCATGAAAAATGACAATGGACAATTACAAGCAACAGCATCTCAAAACAGAGAATCCATGGAGAGTAAAACCAGCTTAAAGAAAGCTTAGCAAGCTATCCAGCTAAGCAGTTATCCCAAGGGCATAGAAGAATGAAAATGGAAGGAGGACTACAAACAGAAGCAAAATGGAAATGATTTGTGAAAACCATTAAGCAAAGTTTTCTCCATCGAGGACAGTGGAAGCATCATATTTGAATGCTAACATGAAGTCCCAGATATGCTTATGAAGGAAGTAGATATGGCACCCAAAAAAAAAGAACAAAGACAGAAAAAAGAGCTTGAAATTCATCATGAATACAGAGATAGGGACAAAGATAGAAACAGAAATAGCTACTATATATATATATATATATATATATATATATATAAAATATATACCTTGTGTGTGTATGTATATATATTATATATAGCTACAAATAAAATTACAAATAAAATTATCTCGAGACTGAAGTAAGAATATGTTTGTTGATTATATCAGGTTTATTGGTTAGGCCAGCATCATAATTAATAAAATGATATAGCTCTCCATGGCTCTTTCAGAACTAAGGATGACCTAACTGAATCACACAACCTAATAAATAGATTTTTAGGAGGTGATTATTCAGCTCCTCCCTTAAGTAGCCCAAGACATCTTTAATTGGAGATAATTAATTAAGAGGTGGTTCATCAACCTATCCACCTCCCCCTATCCCTACTAGTGGGCAGATCACTTACACTGGAAAAGTCTCATTGTAGAACTTTTCTATTAACCAGAGTCTATAAAAAGACCACATTCCTCAAGACAAAAAAGATGCAAAAATTCATAGCCTGAAATGAAGCCAGGTCTCAGGAATTCTCCCTAATTAATGTATATATATACATATGAAGTGATTTGGGGTATTTATGATCCAGGACCCTGATATAAAAATAATACAGTAAATAAAAAAAATAAATTCCCACAATATATCATGTGGGTGTATGTGGATAAAGAGAGAGAGATAGAGACAGAGACAGACACAGAAGAGATCTATACTGGAGGTGATATAATTTGAGAGTACTGAAGAACCCAAGTTTCTTAATGAAGAAAATATAACAAAGGTGTGGGGGGAAATCTTAAATCATATAAAACAATCAACAAGTATTTAAGTGCCAGGCACTAAGATAAATTCTTATTACAAAGCAAAGCTTACATTCTAATTGGGAAAAGAATAGATAGAAATTAGATAAGATTAAGATAAATACCCATAGATAAGATAAATATAGCAGATGGAAAGTAACCCTAGAAGGAATGACACCAATATCTAGAGGGAACAGAAAAGGTATCCTGAATAAAGTGGTGCTTGAGCTCAATCTTAAGGGAAGACAAAGATTTGAAGAAAAAAGAAGAAAAAAGGAAAAAGAGAACAGTCCGTGCTTGGGGAAAAGTCAAAGGAAAGGAACGTGAACAGGAGTTAGAATGTTGTGGTTCATGAGCAAAAAATAAAATAAAATGGGGAGAATATAGTTAGCTATGTTGGGAGGTGGGTAGAATGTAAGAAGAGAGGAAAGAGAGGAAGGGACCAGGTTGTTAAGGGATGTTGTATTTGATTCTGGAGATAATAGAGATGTTAGAGTTTATGTAGTCAAGACACAATTTAAGGAAATCAGTTTAACAACTAAATAGAGGTTGAGTTGAAGCAGGGAGAGATTTTGACAAAGGAAAACCAATTAGGAAGATAAACAATAGTCCAGAAAAGAGGTGAGGAGGAACTGAACTTGGATGCTGGTTATGTAAATAGAAGGGAGCATATGTGAGAGATGTGGTGGAAAAAGAAATTATAAGATTTGACAGCTGATTTATGTATATGAAGTAAGCAAGAGAGAGGAATTTTAAAAAATGATACTGAGGTTACAATGTTTGGCAACAGAAAGAACAATATTCCCATAAATTATAATAGAAAAGTTTGGAGGAAAAGAAGATTTATGGGAACAGACAAGTTCTTTTTTTTAATACATCTTTGGGCTTAAGAAACTTATAAGGGAGTCAAGATGGCAGCCTAGAGGGAGCAGAAGTTCAGATCTCTGAATACTCTTCCTAACTGATCACAAAGTGAATGCTCCCAGGGGACTAAAAATCAAACTTAAGAACAAGACAGAGCCAAGGAACCCCCCCTGCTGGACTTAATTCAAAAGGTACGCCCCCCCCCCCCAAATAAGCCAGAATCCGAGAACACTTGGGTTTAAGGGGAAGACAGAAGGAAGGTCCCAGGACCCAACCCCCCTCCCACCCAGAGCTCTGAGACTCCAGCAGCAGTGGGAACTTCTGGGCAGGCAAAGATGCTGGTACCTTGCAAGCAAGACAGTGCCAAGTTCAGAGCATCCAACACAGAGGGCAGGAAAGGAGCTAGAGAGGGAGCACAGACATGGCAGCTTGGCCAGAGCTGTGGAGATCCTCCATATTTGCTCCAGCCTTCCAGGAAGTTTTAGACTCAGAGCACACCCAGCCCAAATAAACTGAACTTAATCCCATAAAAAGTCTCCAGAATTCAGGGAAGCCCAGGCTCCACACCCATCCTCTGACTGTTGGACTTTAATCCAATCAAAAGCCTCCAGAGGACAGGGAAGCTCAAACCCCAACAAACCTCCACCAGAGATTATACTGAGAGATCTCCTGTTAAAGCTCCAAGAGGGGAGACTGACAGAAGCCCCCAAAACAAAAAAAAAAATGATAGGAACAAGAGCACAGACAAATACAGGAAGTAAAAAAGGGGTGAAATTGAGCAAATAACAGAAAAAGAAGAAAGAAACTAAAATATACAGATTCTACTCAGCAAACAGAACAGAGGGGGAGAGATCACCAAACAATAAATCAGAAATCCCAGTGAATTGGATACAGGCTGTGGAAGAACTCAAAACACAATTAAGAGAGGCTGAAGACAATTGGGAAAAAAAACTTAAAAATTAAGATAAGTCATCTGGAAACAGAGGCACTTGAACTAAAATGATAAAATAGTGTCTTGAAAGCCAAAATCAACCAACTGGAAAATGAGGCAAAGGAGATGAAAGATGAGGCAAAGGAGATGAAAGACAAGGTAAAGAGGATGAAAGATGACCTTCAAAGAAAATCAGACCAGAAGGAAAAGGATGACCAAAAATCCAGGGATGAAATCCAGTCTTTAAGAAGGAGAATACAACAACTGGAATTAAGTGACCTCACAAGGCAGTAGGACACTATAAAACAAAATGAAAAGAATGAAAAAATTGAGGAAAATATGAGGCATCTCATTCACAAAACAGACGATTTAGAAAATTGTTCAAGAAGAGACAATTTAAGAAACATTGGTCTACCAGAAGACCATGACAAAAGAAAAAGCCTGGACATAATACTACAGGAAATTATTCAGGAAAACTGCCCCAATATCCTAGAACAGGAGGGGAAAGTGGAGATTGAAAGAATCCACAGATCACTTCCTGTATTTAATCCCCAACTGACAACACCCAGGAATGTTATAGCCGAATTAAAAAACTATCAGACCAAAGAAAAGATATTACAAGCTGCCAAGAAGAAACCATTCAGATATCATGGAACAACTGTGAGAATAACACAGAATCTGGCTGCATCCACACTGAGGGACTGAAAGGCATGGAATATGATATTCTGGAAAGCAAGGGAACTAGGTCTACAACCAAGAATCAAATACCCATCAAAACTGACTATATTCTTATAGGAGAAAGTATGAGCATTCAACACAATAGAAGAATTCCAAGCATTCATAAAGAAAAGACCAGACCTGAACAGAAAATTTGATGTCCAAGCACAGAACTCAAGAGAATCATAAAAAGGTAATTTTAAAAAGAGGGAAAAAAGAAAAACAAAACAAAACAACAACAAAAAAAATTTAAGAGACTCAATAAGTTAAAATGATATGTATCCCTATAAGAAAAGAGGTCATTGGTAACTCTTAAAAACTGTTGCTATCACCTGGGCAGCTAGAAATATTACACTTAGAGGGAACAGTGACAAATTGTATAGGATGAAAGGACAAGACATAAATAGGTATACAGATGTTGGTTGTCTCTCGAACCGAGGATGACGATTGTCTTTGTGCGTTTTTGTGCACAAAGACACCTGTGCATGAAGATTTAAGTGGAAAAGTCGACGCACAGAGACAGTCCCACTCTCTCTGCGTTGGAAGCCTGGGTCCATTGGCATGAAAAGTCATTACACATGGAGACTTCCTCAGCTGCATTGGATGGCCGTGTTGTCTTTTGTGCTGCATCACGCCCTAAGCACTCCACAGTGCCTTGCTGCATCACTATCTCAGCCGTTGAACCTTCTTGTTGGTTTCTTCCGCCTGTTCTACCAAAGCAGTCTTCACATGCTGGGTGAGCAAAGCCCTAGTTCACCAGGGGTTGATGTCGACCCGATGGCTACCCTCACAAGGTTTAGCCGGCCTGTCGAAGCCGTTGCCCGGGGTGTGGCCGCTGCCGCATGCTAGAAGCTACTAGGAGCCACAAGTGAGAGCTGGGTGTCAGGTGAGGGTCAGTGGCTGGAGAGCTGCCCTAGAAGGGCACGACAAGCCCTCCATACCAGAGATATTACCCCTCCCTGAGCACCCCATACACCATGGTATACAGATATATATATGCATAAATATATATATATATGTGTGTGTATATATACATATGTATGTGTATATATATATATATATATATATATATATATATATATATATATATATATATATATATATACAACCAGAGTTTTAAAAAAAGAGGTTAATACTAAAAGAAATAGGAAAAGAAACAAATGGGGTAAAGTTATATGTCACAAAGAAGCTCATGGCGGGAGGGGGGAGAACATTGATATACTGTAAGGGTAAAGAGGTTGAAGATAGGAAATACTCAACACTTATGTGCTTTGAAACTAACCCAAAGAGGGAAGAACAATCCAATCCATTGGGGCAGAGAATAGATTTGCACCCTATAAGGGAGTAGAAGGGTAAAAAAATGGACTGGTGGGGAGGGAAGCAGTACAAGGGAGGGAGGGGGAGATTTTAAAAAGACTACAGGGGAAAATAAGGGGGGAATAAGAAGTGAGGGGGGTAGAAAGAGAAGTAAAATAATGGTGGGAACTAAAGGGACTGATTATAAACAAACATTGGTGTAGAAGGAAATAGTGAAAGAAGAAAAGGCAGGACCAGGAGCTGAAATCAAAATGCTGGGAAATACACAGCTAGTAATCATAACTCTGAATGTGAATGGAATGAACTCACCCATAAAATGCAAGTGATAGCAGAGTGGATTAGAATCAAAAACTTTACCATATGCTGTCTGCAAGAAACACACATGAGGAAGGTAGATACACAGAGGGTGAAAGTAAGAGGATGGAGCAAAATCTATTGGGCATCAACTGATAAGAAGAAGTCAGGAGTCACAATCATGATATCTGACAAAGCCAAGTAAAAATAAATCTACTTAAAAGAGATAGGGAAGGTAATTACATCCTGATAAAAGCCAGTATAGACAATGAGGAAATATCTGTACTTAACAGGTATGCACCAAATGGCATAGTATCCAAATTTCTAAAGGAGAAACTAGAGGAGCTCAAGGATGAAATAGGCAGAAAAACTATACTAGTGGGAGATCTGAACCTTCCTGTATCTGAACTAGATAATTAAAACCAAAAAATAAATAAGAAAGAGGTGAGAGAAGCAAATGAAATCTTAGAAAAATTAGAGTTAGTAGACATGTGGAGAAAAATAAATAGGGACAAAAAGGAATACACCTTCTTTTCAGCAATACATAGTACATTCACAAAAATTGACCATGTATTAGGGCACAAAAAAATTGCAAACAAGTGCAAAAGGGCAGAAATAATAAATGCAACCTTCTCAGACCACAATGCAATGAAAATAATAATTAGCAAGGGTATATGGAGAGATAAATCAAAAATTAATTGGAAATTAAACAATATGATTCTCTAAAACTGACTAGTTAAATAACAAATCATAGAAACAATTAATAACTTCATTGAAGAGAATGACAATGGTGAGACATCCTTTCAAAACCTATGGGATACAGCCAAAGCAGTACTCAGGGGGAAATTTATATCCTTGAGTTCATATATAAACAAATTAAGAAGGGCAGAGGTCAATGAATTGGGCATGCAAATTAAAAAACCAGAAAGTGAACAAATTAAAAATCCTCAGATGAAGACTAAATTAGAGATCCTAAAAATCAAAGGAGAAATCAATAAAATTGAAAGTCAAAGAACGATTGATTTAATAAATAAGACTAGAAGCTGGTACTTTGAAAAAACAAAGAAAATAGACAAAGTACTAGTCAGTCTAATTTAAAAAAGGAAAGAATAAAACCAAATTGACAGTATCCAAGATGAAAAGGGAGACCTCACCTCTAATGAAGAGGAAATTAAGGCAATCATTAAAATTACTATGTCCAATTATATGGCAACAAATATGGCAATCTAGGAGATATGGATGAATACTTACAAAAATATAAATTGCCTAGACTAAAATTACCAAAACAACCCCATATCAGAAAAAGAAATTCAACAAGCCATCAAAGAACTCCCTAAGAAACAATCCCCAGGACCAGATGGATTCACAAATAAATTCTATCAAACATTCAAAGAACAACTAATCCCAATATTATACAAACTATTTGACAGGATAAGCCGAAAAGGGGTTCTACCAAATTCTTTTCATGACACAAACAAGGTACTGATCCCAAAGCTAGGCAGATTAAAAATAGAGAAAGAAAACTAGGCGAATCTCCCTAATGAATATAGATGCAAAAATCTTAAATAGGATACTAGCAAAAAGAGTCCAGCAAGTCCTCACAAGGGTTATCCACTATGATCAGGTAGGATTAATACCAAGAATGCAAGTATGGTTCAATATTAGGAAAACTATCCACATAATTGACCATATTAACAAGCAAACTTACAAAAATCACATGATTATCTCAATAGCTGCAGAAAAAGCCTTTCATAAAATACAACATCCATTTCTATTGAAAACACTAGAAAGTATAGGAATAGAAGGGCCTTTCCTAAAAATATTAAACAGTATATATCTAAAACCATCAGCAAACATCATCTGCAATGGGGATAAACTAGAAGCCTTTCCAATAAGATCAGGAGTCAAACAAGGATGCCCATTATCACCTCTATTATTTAATATTGTACTAGAAACACTAGCAGTAGCAATTAGAGAAGAAAAAGAAGTTGAAGGTATTAAAATTGGCAATGAGGAGACCAAGCTGTCACTCTTTGCAGATGATATGATGATTTACTTAAAGAATCCTAGAGAATCAACAAAAAGCTAGTTGAAATAATCAACAACTTTAGCAAAGTTGCAGGATACAAAATAAACCTGCATAAGTCATCAGGATTTCTATGTATCTCCAACCCAGTTCAGCAGCAAGAATTAGAAAGAAAAATTCCATTTAAAGTCACCTGAGACAATATAAAATACTTCAGAATCTATATGCCAAGACAAACACAGGAACTATATGAACACAACTACAAAACACTTTCCACACAGCTAAAATTAGATCTCAACAATTGAAAAAACATTGATTGCTCATGGGTGGGTCGTAAGATCAGGAGTCAAACAAGGATGCCCATTATCACCTTTATTATTTGAGAAAGAAAGAAAGAAAGAAGAAAGAAAGAAAGAAAGAAAGAAAGAAAGAAAGAAAGAAAGAAAGAAAGAAAGAAAGAAAGAAAGAAAGAAAGAAAGAAAGAAAGAAAGAAAGAAAGAAAGAAAGAAAGAAAGAAAGAAAGAAAGAAAGAAAGAAAGAAAGAAAGAAAGAAAGAAAGAAAGAAAGAAAGAAAGAAAGAAAGAAAGAAAGAAAGAAAGAAAGAAAGAAAGAAAGGAAGAAAGGAAGAAAGAGAAAGGAAGGAAGGAAGGAAGGAAGGAAGGAAGGAAGGAAGGAAGGAAGGAAGGAAGGAAGGAAGGAAGGAAGGAAGGAAGGAAGGAAGGAAGGAAGGAAGGAAGGAAGGAAGGAAGGAAGGAAGGAAGGAAGGAAGGAGGGAATTAAAAGGTTATAGAAGCATTGTTTAAAAATTTTTTAAATATATTTATAATTTTTTTTAAGTAACATAAAGAACTTCAGAAGGGGAATAAGACAAGCAGGATAGCCTTGAAAGTAACATGTCGAACTTATTATGTTTTTTTTTTAATCATTAGCCTAATATTGTCAAAGAGGGCTCTCTTCTATACTTTAGTGAATATAGTACGTGCCTTTTATAAGACAGTGACCTGGGGTAAAAGAGAATGAGTTGATGTCAAGGAAATGGCCTGGGATTGAAAAATGTAGACAAGAGCCATAGACCAAGAAACCAAATGGGGTATTGGTAAGAATTCATTCTTAACAAAGTTGCTTATTAATTGTTTGAGTCAAGAGTTGAGAGAGAAGTTTCAGATTAGAATCAATTCAGTCAAATTGTGAATCATAGAATCAACCTGGCAGGAAGGTTAAAAAAAAAAAAGTATAATTTTTCAAAAGACTAGGAACAGACTGAGAAGCCTAATCAGCTTTGCACTGACATCAGTTCTCAATAAATGTCATCTCTGAGATACGTCACTCTGAAAACAGGTCCCTCCTCTTTTGCAATAAACTCTCTAAATTTGTGTCCCTAAAATCTCACCAGAGTTTCAGTCCAATATTATTATCTGTATTATGAGAAATCTTCATTAATACACCTCAGAGGTAACTAGATTTCCTTTGAAGTAGAACTCATTGTCTTCTTCTACATCTGCTTTATTGTAAAAATTCCCTATTTCTGCTAAGGATATTACAATCCTTCTAGTCACTCAGATTCAAAATCTTGAATTCATCCTTAATTCTTCACTCTTTCTTTCCCTACAATAAAATCAGATGCCAAGACTCATACATTCTAACATCATAATATGTCTTAAAATCTATCCCCTTCTTTCCATTCATAGGACCACTACCCTAATGGGCTTCATCCCCTTTAGACTACACTATTATTATTTTCTTTTAAAACCCTTATCTTCTATGTTAGAATTGATAGAATCAGTTCTAAGACAGAAGATCAGCAAGGGTTAAGCAATTGGCATCAAGTGACTTACCCAGGATCACATAACTAGAAAGTGTATGAGGCCAGACTTAGACCCAGGTCCTCCTAACCTCAGACCTAACACTCTATCTTATGTGCTACCTAGCTGCTCCTAGCCTATTCTATTATAATAGTCTCCTAATCAAACTCCTGACTTCCATTCTCTCCTTTCCAATCAATACTTCACACAGTTGCCAAAATAGTCTTCTTAAAGCAAAATTTTAACCATGTCATTTCCTTGCTTAATATGCCTTTCATCTTCTACATATAGTCTACCTTTCCAGACTTTTTTCTTTGTTAAAAATATTTTTTGTCATTAGATATTTCCAAATTATATTTTTTTAAATTTTCAAGTTCCAGATTCTTTCCCTGCTATCTGCTCTTCCCTCAGTCCTTGAGAAGGCAAGCAATAGGATATGATTATAGCTGTGAAGTTACTAAAAACACATTGCAACATTAGCCATGTTGCAAAAGAAAATACACAAAGCAAAACAAGAAACAACAAAGTAGGGAAAAGTTTGCTTCAGTCTACCCCTGATTAGAATTCATCATTCCTCTCAGAAGGGAGATAGCATTTTTCATGGGGTACTTCAGAATTGTCTTGGATAACTGTCTTGATCAGAGTTGCTAAGTCTTTGCAGCTGATCATGATTACAATACTGCTGTAACTGTGTACAGTGTTCTCTCCTGGTTCTGCTCACTTCACTGTATTCATTCATATAAGGATTCTTGGGGGGTTTTCTGAAACCATTCTGCTCATCATTTCTTATAGCACAAAAGTATTTTCTCACAATCATACTCCACAACATTTTCAGTCATTCCTCAACTGATAGGTATCCCTTCAAATTCCAATTCTTTGCTACACACACACACATACACACACACACAAAACCTACTACAACACCCATTCCTATTAAAAACACTAGAAAATAGAGGAATAGAAGGGATAGATAGAAAGGATAGAAGGAATAGAAGGATCCCCAAAATAATAAACAATATTTAAAGCCATCCACAAGTATCATCTGCAATGGGGACAAGTAAGAAGCCTTCCCAATAAGATCAGGAGTGAAACAAGGATGTCCATTATCACCTCTATTATTTAATATTGTACTAGAAATGCTAGCAGTAGCAATTAGAGAAGAAAAAGAAATTAAGGGGATTAAAGTAGGCAGTAAGGAAACTAAACTATCACACTTTGTAGATGATATGATGTTATACTTAAAGAATCCTAGAGAGAGAACAGCTAGATGGCTGAGAGTCAGGCCCAGAGACAGGAGGTCCTAGGTTCAAATGTAACCTCAGATACTGCCTGGCTGTGTGACCCTGGGCAAGTCACTTAACCCCTATTGCCTAGCCCTTACCACTCTTCTGCCTTGGAACCAATACACAGTATTGATTCCAAGACAGAACTTAAGAGTTAAAAAAAAAAAAAGGGAATCCTAGAAAATCAACTAAAAGGCTAGTAGAAATAATTAACAACTTTACCAAAGTTGCAGGGTACAAGAGAAACACATATAAATCATCAGCATTTTCATATATTTCCAACAAAACTCAGTAGCAAGAGTTAGAAAGAGAAACTCCATTTAAAACCACTCTAGACAATATAAAATATTTATCAATCTATGTACCAAGACAAACACAGGAATTATATGATCACAACTATAAAATACTTGTCACATAATTAAAATTGGATCTAAATAAGTGGAAGAACAATAATTGTTCATGGGTAGAACAAGCTAATAAAATAAAAATGACAATCCTATCCAAATTAATTTATTCAGTGCCATACCTATCAAGCTACCAAAAAACTTTTTTTTATAGAATTAGAAAAAATTATTTTAAAGTTCATCTGGAAGAACAAAAGATCAAAAATATCAAGGGAAATAATGGGAAAAAATGTAAAGGATGGGGGCCTAGCAGTACCATATCTTAAACTGTACTATAAAGCAGTGGTCATCAAAACAATATGGTACTGGCTAAGTGAAAGAAGGGTAGATCAATGGAATGCACTAGTGGTATGACTTCAGCAAGTTAGTGTTCAATAAACCCAAAGATCCCAGCTTCAGGGACAAGAACTCACTCTTTGACAGAAACTGCTGGGAAAATTGAAAACATTATGGGAAAAATCAGTTCTAGATCAATATCTCACACTGTATACCAAGATAAATTGAAAATGGGTAAATGACTTAAAAACAGAGAATGAAATGATAAATAAATTAGGTGAACATAGAACCGCATACCTGTCAGATCTATGGGAAAGGAAGGAATTTAAGGCCAAGCAAGAAATAGAGAACATTACAAAATGTAAAATGAATGATTTTGATTACATCAAATTAAAAAGGTTTTGTACAAACAAAACCACCAAATGCAACCAAAATTGGAAGGAAAGCCAAACTAGGAAAAAATCTTTATAACAAAACTCTCTGACAAAGGTTTAATTTCCCAAAAATATAAAGAACTAAGTCAAATTTACACACACACACACACAATCAAGTCATTCTCCAATTGACAAATGTTCAAGGGATATGAATAAGCAGTTCTCAGATGAAGAAATCAAAACTATCAATCAGCACATGAAAAAGTGTTCCAAATCCTTCCTAATTAGAGAAATACAGCTAAAAGCAACTCTGTGGTACCACCTTACACTTAGCAGATTGGCCAATATGCCAGCAAAGGAAAGTTATAAATGTTGGAGGGGATGTGGCAAAATTGGGACACTGATGCATTGCTGGTGGATTTGTGAATTAATCCAACCATTCTGGAAAGCAATTTGGAACTATACCCAAAGGGCTTTAAAAGAATGCCTGCCCTTTGATCCAGTCAAACAACTGCTAGGTTTGTAACCCAAAGAGATAATAAGGAAAAAGACTTGTACAAAAATATTTATAACTATACACTTGGTAGTGACAAAAAATTAGAAAATGAGGGGGTGTCCCTCGATTGGGGAATAACTGAACAAATTGTGGCACCTGATGGTGATGGAATACTATTGTATTGTAAGGAATAATGAACTGGAGGAATTCCATGGGAACTGGACCAACTTCCAGGAATTGATGCAGAGTGAAAGCAGCAGAACCAGGAGAACATTGTACACAGAGGCTGATACACTGTGGTATAATCAAATGTAATGGACTTCTCTACTAGCAGCAATGCAATGATCCAGGACAATTCAGAGGAACTCATGAGAAAGAATGGTATCCACTTACAGAGAAAGAACTGTGGGAACAGAAACACAGAAGAAAAACATATGCTTGATCTAGTAGTTCAATGGGGATATGATTGGGGTTTTGGAATTCAAAGATCACTCTACTGCAAATATGAATAACATCGAAATAGGTCAGCTTCGGGAGGGAAGAGTGGTGGGAAAATTCATGAATCATATAACCATGGGAAAATATTCTAAACAAATAAATAAATTTTTTAACTGCTATAAATATTTTTGTACCTATGGAGGTCCTTTTCCATTTCTTTTTATTTCTTTGGGATATAGACCTTGTAGCAGTTTTACTGGTTAAAGGGAAGGCACAATTTTACAGCCTTTTGGGTTTACTTTCAAATTGTTCTCCAGAAGGCTGGACCAAGTCGCAATTCTAACAGTTTATTAGTGTACCTATTTTCTCACATTTCTTCCAATATTTATCATTTTCCTGTTCTCAAACTTTTTTTTCTTAATACTGACTCTATTTATCTCTTCAAATTTTAAAATGCAGGAACTATTCATGCATACTTTGATCTGTTGTTTTCTCACCTGGGGTTGTTAGTCCTTCTTTAAATAATCTGATGACCCCCATTCCCTGGTTCATCATATTAATGCTGACCTTAATGAAGACACCCAATCATCTTAACCCACTACAGCTTACAATTCCAGAATTCAAGAAATCTCCCAGAGACCTCTTCTCACACAGCAAGCATTAAAGAAATGTACCACCACACCTGGACATTTCCACGCTTAATTTGATATGACTCTTCTTCATTTTTTGTTCTAATCAAAATGACTTACTTGCTATTCTTCAAATCTGATATTCATTTTCCCACTTTTCTGCCTACACACAGTTTTTACATTCCACCTTTAAAATACCGTCTTCTCTCACCTCTGTCTCCTAAACTCCTTACCTTCCTTCATCAAGCAATTTCCCCTATTGCAGGAATACTTTCCAGATGCCCCTCAATGTCAGTATTCTTACTCCTCTCAAATCTCGTTGTATGCTTAATATGTAAGCTACAGGGAAGTAAATATATTTCATTTTGTCTTCATGTCCTAAGGGACAGTGGCTTGAATATAACTAGTATTTAATAACTTTTTCTTTGTTGAAAGGATGAATGAATTCCCTCCAGTTTTCTGACATCTGTAAATTTGATAAAACCAAGAGTATATTACTCAGTGGTTATTTTTGTTGTTTTCCCATGGTTAATCTTGCCCTCTTACAGCTAGGCTGAAAATCATGATGCCTTACAATTCTTTATGGTCCCACAACAGTGCTAGGCACAAAGGAGACACTGAACAAATGTTCAATGATTAATTGAATCACTGTAGTATGATTTTCCATAAGAGAGTTGAATTTTTGATGCTACTAAGATGATGTAAGATGTCTAATTAATCTCCAAAGATAAGGGGCCACCCTCTTCTGGCATGAAATCAGCATTCATTTCATATCCTGCCTGCAAAGCAAATTAGTCAACCAGTGCAGACAAGGTCAGTGAAGATTTACTGGAGGTGTTTATCAGCAGGAAATGATCATCCAAACACAGCAAGCTCCTCTGTGCTTCCACTTGGCAGGTTTGCATTTCCTGCAATGATGGAGCCATCAAAGTTAAAGAGCCTGAAGCCAGAATCAACAAGGTAGGACAAGGGTCTCACTATTTGAATACATCAGTGGCTGTCCTCATCTGTGCTCTAATGATGTCAGTAATATAGGCAGCAATAATGGTGCTACACATGTCCAAAGTATCTAGAACTTTCTCAAAGCATTTTCACATACATGTTCTCATTTAATTCAGTCATTCATCAAAAATTTAGGATATTCATTTATTAAGTACAAGACATTGTACCAGGTACAGTAGAAGATAATCTACAATCTACAACATTCCTACTCTCAAAGAGTTTACAATCATTTGGCCTTCAAAGGATATGCACAGTCTGATTGTCTTTTGGGTGTCCTTCTGATGTGGAGTAAGATCATTGAATTAGAGCTAGATGGAATCTTTAAAATCTTCCAGTGGAGACTCCTTATTTAGAGAGAAGGAAACTGAGACATTGTGAGATGAAGTGACTTGTGAAGGGTGAAACAAGTAGTCTGATCCTGTGGCAGGCACTGGAGATATAAAGATAAAACAAATCCTGCCACCATGGAGCTTACACTCTACTTGGAGAGGGGTTGGATACAATATATATATATATATATATATATATATATATATATATATATATATATACACACACACACACAAGTAAGTAATTATAAGTATGTATAAAGTTGACCACAAAACTCTTGTTTTGTGGTTTGGCTGCATTCTGTAGTTTATTCATAAGCACAGAAACAAAAGGATTTAAATCAAGTATATTAAGCAACTACCACAAGACCACACAGTTGAAGCTCCACCAAGACTTACAACTTATAAGCATATTATTTTGTCATACCCAAACCTAAGTATTTAGGATACCATTCATGTTCTTACTGAGCCTACTGAAAGCTAAAGAGCATCCTCAATTTTTATTCCACTTGTGTCCTAAAACCCTCATTTGGTTTTCCTCAATTACTAATCCCAAAGTTCAAGGTACCATTGGTAGGGGAAACTCAAGGATTAGGGCATTAATGCTTCCTGTGACCATTTTTCCTCATTCTTTCAATGACTGTGACCTCTAATCCTCCCCTATGACTGATTTCCCCCCCAGTGTATTCATCAGCTTGGCAATCTATGACTCCAATTGTTCCTCATCCTCATTGCTTATTCATTGCTAATAAAACAGTGGAGAAAAAAATGAAGGCCAGATGCCAGCATGAAGAAAGACCTCTCTGGCTTCCATTCTCTTCTCCATGAACCATCACTTCTTCATTGTCTACCTAGCCTCATTCTGTGTCATTTCCAATGTATTTGCTACATGTACCTCCTAGGAAACCCGAGCTTTGATGGCATACTTACCTTCAGTGCCAGACTGTAGCAGCTGAGGTCCAGGTCTGAAGTCAAGAAGACCTGAGTTCAAATTCAGCCTCAGATGCTAGCTATGTATGTAGCCCCAGACAGGAAACTTACCCCAGTTTCCTTATCTGGAAAATGTGGATAACAGTAGCAACTACTTCCCAGTATTGCTGTGAGATCAAATGAGATATTTAAAAGTACAATCACAACCTGGCACATAGTAAGCATTAAATAAATGTTATCTATTATTATTAAGAGATTTGAAGGAAGAAAAAGGGCAGAAGAGTATTTCTACCAAGCATATCTGGTCTTATTTTCTACACAAAACATTTATCTAAGCTAGAACAGACTACTCATTATCCCTGGAACAGACTTCCTATATCCATACCTTTGTTCACACTATCTCCTTCTACCTGGACCTAAAAAATACTTTCCCTATCTATTTGAGTCCTATCTTTCTTTCATGTTCCAGATTAGATCCCACCTCTTTTGTAAAGTTTTACCTGAATCACACACACACACACACACACACACACACACACACACACACACCTCATCTTCCTCCTTCTTGCTCATATTTTCTTGGGTTATCTTTCCTGTGTGTATGTTTTGAGGGATATGACAGTTCTTTGTTTTTGCTTTGTTTTGTTTTGGTAGGAGGATTCACAAAGGCAGTTGAAGATTAAATTAATTATTTCTACTTCCTCTGTAAACACAAAGAACAAGTTGACTCTTTTCCTCTTGACAACCCTTCAAATATTGAAAACAGTTATCATTTCTCCAAGCATCTACCATAATTTTTGAAAGCAGCTGAAGGACTGTTCATATGTAATTTATCTACAGTTCTACTGACAGACAAGGTTTGGGAGTTCATTGTCAATAACTGTCTCCTTCTGGAATCATGATAGTTCCAAGAAGGTCCTTGATCAAATTAAGTAATAGTGAGATAAAAGAGTTTCTCTTCCTCCTTGATTTCTTTGATGTTTGGCCCAACTCCAACCCAGCTCTACCTTTCTTCATTGTTTCATCTTGATTGAGACTAACTTCAATTCTTAATCAAGAGGTTAAAGATTCTAAACACATAAGAAGAAAAGGGGGGGGGGAGCTGGGTAGCTCAGTGGATTGAGAGCCAGGCCTAGAGATGGGAGGTCTTAGGTTCAAATCTGAACTCAGACTTCCCAGCTGTGTGACCCTGGGCAAGTCACTTGACCCCCATTGCCTAACCCTTACCACTCTTCTGCCTTGGAGCCAATACACAGTATTGACAAAGAAAAAAAGAAAAGGAGAAAACTGCTACCATGAAGATACTATGATGTAATCATCACTACCAAAATTATTTAGCCTAGAGTTGCAAAGTCAAAGAACCATAGAAACTTAGAGCTAAAAAATATGGACCTTAGAGATTCTACCCAGCTGCCTCATTTTAAAAATTAGGAAAATGATCTCTAAGGAGGTAATGTGACTTGCCCTAGGTTTGCACCTTTTATTTGCTAGGGCAGGGAATCATTTCGGACTCTTTTAAATAATGGAGAAGTTGAGTGAAATATGCTTATTTTGGATTTCTGGTAGACATAAAATAATATTGCCTCAAACCTAGTTTATGAGAAATTCCAATTAGTTATTTATAGCTTGGTACTTTAATTTGTTCTTTATAAGGAAGGTTTCAGAATCTTTAGAAAGATGCAAAACCATCAAGGCTATATACAAAAACAATCAATTCCTTGATTAAAATCTGACAGTTTAATTAATTAGTACTTAATCACTCAACCTTAATTACAATCTACATGGTTATTTGATAATATTCCTAGATTTTCCACTTTGTTGTACACACATGTATTTTATCAGCTGATTACAAAGAGATGAACTTGACCTCAAAACAATGAAAAATGTCAAGAACATGAAAAACTTAATTAACACCCAATTTCTTCTCTGCCGGGATTTTCTCATACTTAATAATTTTGTGACTTAAAAGTTCTTTGAGATCCCCAAGTGAAAAAGACTATTTGCTACCTCCCACCTCAATGATTTTGGCAATTTTCTGAAGTGTTGAATTAATATTCCTGTAATTAACTGGTTCATTAACAAACTCAAGCTCTGAGCTGGTATTTTCAAGATTTCTTTTATCGGAAGGTTAGAGATGAGGGAAAAGGGAAAAGTTTCCAGAATTATGTGGATTGTTGCTAGATTCCAAGAATGACATTGAAGAAAATGAGGTATAAAATTGAAGAATTCCAAAGACAAAAAAGAAAGACTATGATTAAATTCTAAGATTAAAAAGGAACTCAAAATATCATTATGTTAATCTCCTTACCTTCCATCTAATCCAACCTAATTCTTGCAAAATAGACCAGAAGTTAATTCAGCACAATTCAATTCAACATCTATTCATTAAGCATCTCCTCTGTACAAGACACTGTAATAGACAAAAATTAAACAATGCTTGCCCTCAAAATATTTTTCTTATATACTACCGAGGGGCAGAATAAATACAAATACAAGTAGATAAATACAAATATTTACAAAATTATATTAAGTAATTTCAAGAGAGGAAGATCTTTCAGAAAAGGATACATTTTATCACAAGATAGCCCTACTCAAAATCTTTCCAAGGCTTTCTATTGCCTAGAAATTCAAGATCAAATTGCTAAGCCAGAGATATTCAGAGCCCTCAATTGGCTACAACTTATAATAAATTGCTCTGGGCTGGGTATGATAAGGTAGTCCTCTGGTAATTTAGGTCCAATACTGGAACAAACAAGATACTCATACATAATTCATCAATTAACAAAACAAGATTTACTTAGCCAAAACAGGAGGTGATATTTAATAAGGATAGGCAGTGAGAACCCCTTCCATGGATTCAGCTGAGCAATTATCTTATGGGAATTCACCATCAAAACATCTAGAGCCCTTCTAGATCCTTGCAGTTGCGTTGTAGTTAAGGGATGAAGAAATGATGTCAACATTCTGAACATTTAAGTCTCCTTGTGAAGTTTTAACACTTGCTTATCAAGACAATTTTGAATTTCAAAGCAAAGAATCTTACTTTTGAACCTCTGAATCATAGCTCTCTATGGTGATGCAGGATTTTCAAGGGAAAAAAAAAACTAAAAAGAAAAAGACTAACCTATATGGAGAGTTGGGATGAGGGGAGAGGGGAGAAAAGTCTAGGATCCTACCACACATATCTAATTTAACTTACTACATAAAATGGCTACCCAAGCAAGGTTGATCTCTACTCATTGTCCCTGAAACATTTTATCCATTTTACATCCATAAATTTATTCAGAGTTTTTCCATGTCTTTTCCTTTGAAATGCCCTCCCCACCTATTGGTTTACTACTCTTCCATTGGAAGGGATAACTAATAATGTTGGTCTCCAAGGATCTTTGATGACTTCTGGTGATGATCTTGATGTGATCTACCCCAGAGGTGGAAAATATGGGACACATTTGCGTGCTCCTGGTTATTACACCCTGCTACAATATTCTGCACTCATTTCTTCAAGGCTAACCATATAATCTCAACTTCAGTCTGCTAGGGCAGTAGTTTTCAAGTTTGATTATTTATCCCATTGATTATTCATTTATTTATCATATGCAACTATGTTATTACAGGCATCTAGTTCACATTGTGACTGTCGTGGTTTCTATATATTGTAGTTTTAATATTTCACAGGTTGGCATAAGAAATTAAATGAGAATTTGGGGGGGAGGGTTGCAGAACCCACAGATGACACACAAAGGCCAGCAAACAATACAGAAAAAGCTTAGAAACTCAGAAGTATATAAAATATATGTATAGTGTTCTATAATATCAACATATTTTATCTCTTAATGCCATAAATATACACAATTTCCTTTATGGTAAACACCTCATAAGAGAAAAAGAAAAAATTCAAACTTCTCTGGTACAAAGGAAAGGTCAAAAACTTTTACGCAGATTTTCCAGATCACAGGAGTACTAGATCCCTAACCCCTGAGATGTGGAAGGGATACTTATACTTACATTATAAGACATATTAAAAGTAGACATTTTAAAAAAATGAGGCATAGATTAAATGATATTAAGTTTCAATTCATGAAGAGATCATTGGAGTTAATTGAGTAGAGATAAAACAGTTAGATCTGCATTTTAAGATTACCAATTTGGAAGCAATATGGAGTATGGATTGGCATGAAGACAGACAGACTTGAGGCTGGAAGGCCAATTAGGAAGGTATTGAAATAATCTAGGCAAGAGGTGATGAGGACCTCAAGGAGATTGAGAGTTATATGTGTGAAGAGAAAGCTATGAATGTGAAAGATGCTGTAGAAGAAGGAATTTTTAAAAATTTGGCAATGTGGGCTGAGGAAGAATGAGGAATCGAAGATAATATCAAAACTGTGAGCCTGGGCAACTGGAAGAATAGTGGTATTTTTGATAATAATAGGGAAATGAGAAAAGATGATTAATATTGATTAATAACAGGTGAAGGAGGCAGGATAATTTCACTCAGTAACGTCTCCAATTGTCTATCATGGTAAGAGTAGGGTACCATCTTTGAATAGTCCAACTGGTTGATTGAATATCCCTTGGGTCATACTGGACCCCTAATAACAGTTATTTCCCTTTCCCACACCCCAGAGTTACATAACCTTCACTTTAGAGACCACTCTCCTGTATTATAGCAGTTAGAACATTTCCCTGATAAGGTCAGGCTAATGATAAACATGCCTTATTCACAGATGCCATACATGGCTAATAAAGCCAAGCAGAATGCTCCCAGCTTAAGACTTTTTTCCTTCTAAAGTATTTCACAGTCATCAAAACCTTTCCAAGTTGAAATTCCTTCATACTCTCAAGGTGCTCTCTGACGTAGATACCATTTTAAATTAAGACAGAACAAAAGATAGGCTAAAGAGGTTAGTTTAGTATCCTCTATCCCTCTAACCCAAATTCCTGTAATCATTATGCATATCTTTCAGCAACAAGGTTGCAAGCTTTTGTCACATATACTGTCCTTCAAAAAAAACCTCAGTGTCCCTACATTTTAATCTTTTTATTGGATTATTTCAGGGATTCATCCAAATCATTCCACATCAGAGATGTGGTCCACAAGACTATATATAGCCAGCATTATTGAACACTACATTGAGGTCTTGAGCTTTCCTCACAAGGAAAAGTACTTGGAGCTATTAGAGAAACAGATCTGTAATGGGAGCATAACATAAAGTAATGGTAGAAGGTAAGGTCCAAGTCTTTTGTTTCCCCCATGTTATGACTCTAGGTCCTTGAAGCTTGGGGATCATGTAAGTAATCTTCTCTCCACAAAAATCGGTACCACTCCAGAAATTTCCAGGCTTTTTATACTTAACTCCTCCATACATATTATATAATCTATAAAAAGTGACCTACTTGTGGTCTTTTCTTTCTATGTGTTTGCTTTGCCTATCCCCCAAACCTGTAATGTTTTCCTCCTCGCCTCTGTTTATTAGTTTTCCTGGCTTCCTCTAAAGCAAAATTCAAATCCCACCTTCTACAGGACACCTATTGTGATAGCCTGAGTTGCTAGTTCTATCCCTTCTCAGATTACCTTCTTTCTACTCTGTAGGCTTCTAGTAGGTACCTAGCTATTTATTGATCTCTACTAGACTGTGACTCCTTGAAGGCAGGAACTATTTTTTTCCTTTTTTTTTGTTCTAGTGCTTAGTACAGTACCAGACACATAGGAGGTACAGTCACTTGTCATGGCTTCACTGTATCATGGATTTTTTAAAAATATAACTAATTCTATATCTGGGAGTTTTCACTATATGGCGGGATTTTGCAGATGATGGCATACTATTGGCTAATGGAATGAAAGGCAACCAACCACAGCACTGTGTTCTGTATCCGGCACTGATTGGCTCAGTGATTGTAACCTCTGTCTCTTTGCTCTCCAGCAACATCCCAATATCTGATCACTGCAGATAGTGTTGCTCTGCAGTGTTATGTTTTTGTGAAGTTTTCATAAAAGTTTGAATTTATTTCAAGCCCTATGCCACCCAAACATTTTGCGCCTTCTAAGGCTTCTGAAAGAAAATTGTTAAGAGGGAAGGAAGGAAGGAAGGAAGGAAGGAAGGAAGGAAGGAAGGAAGGAAGGAAGGAAGGAAGGAAGGAAGGAAGGAAGGAAGGAAGGAAGGAAGGAAGGAAGGAAGGAAGGAAGGAAGGAAGGAAGGAAGGAAGGAAGGAAGGAAGGAAGGAAGGAAGGAAGGAAGGAAGGAAGGAAGGGAGGGAGGGAGGGAGGGAGGAAGGAAGGGAGGGAGGGAGGGAGGGAGGGAGGGAGGGAGGGAGGGAGCGAGGGAGCGAGGGAGCGAGGGAGCGAGGAAGCGAGGAAGCGAGGAAGCGAGGAAGCGAGGAAGCGAGGAAGCGAGGAAGCGAGGAAGCGAGGAAGCGAGGAAGCGAGGAAGCGAGGAAGCGAGAAAGCGAGAAAGCGAGAAAGCGAGAAAGCGAGAAAGCGAGAAAGCGAGAAAGCGAGAAAGCGAGAAAGCGAGAAAGCGAGAAAGCGAGAAAGCGAGAAAGCGAGAAAGCGAGAAAGCGAGAAAGCGAGAAAGCGAGAAAGCGAGAAAGCGAGAAAGCGAGAAAGCGAGAAAGCGAGAAAGCGAGAAAGCGAGAAAGCGAGAAAGCGAGAAAGCGAGAAAGCGAGAAAGCGAGAAAGCGAGAAAGCGAGAAAGCGAGAAAGCGAGAAAGCGAGAAAGCGAGAAAGCGAGAAAGCGAGAAAGCGAGAAAGCGAGAAAGCGAGAAAGCGAGAAAGCGAGAAAGCGAGAAAGCGAGAAAGCGAGAAAGCGAGAAAGCGAGAAAGCGAGAAAGCGAGAAAGAAAGAAAGAAAGAAAGAAAGAAAGAAAGAAAGAAAGAAAGAAAGAAAGAGTCAGGAGTAAAAAGTCTTCAAAAGTCAAAGCTTTATGAAGAAACTAATAACATCCAGCAAATTCTCTGTTTCCACACTTTCAAAAAGGGAAGAGCAACTATCAACAAAAGAAACTCCCAGATAAGGCAAAGATCCTTGTGACCAGGCCTCTCTCCTTCATTACTCCACTAGACTCATATCCACAGCCAACCACTTCTTTCTATGAGGTTTAATGATCCCATTTCTATTTGACAGCCACTGTTCTATACCTACTGCAGCAAGTAATATGTGAATTCATATATTCCATATACATTCATATGGGCCTAGAGTCAGAAAAATCTGTGTTGGAATGTGATCTCACACATTTAATAGCTATATGACTCTTGGCAAGTCACTTAACCTTTATCTGCTTCATTTTTCTCAACTACAAATTGGATATAATAATAACCTCTTGTAATTGTTATGAAATAATATTTATAAAGCATTTACCACAGAGTTTGAAATGTAGTATACCCGTAATAAATACATATTTCTTTGTTTCTTTCCTTTCTTTTCCCCCCTTTTTATCCTTCCTTCTTTCCTTTCTTCCTTCCTTCCTTCCATGTGTGTTTACCTATACTTTTATTTCATGTTGAACTATTTGACTAAGCTCCTTGAATAAAGAAGGCATTAGACTACTGATTGTGTTAACTCTCCATTTTACTATCAACACCAGTCATTTTAATTACCCAAATTATGGAAATCATACAAACATGATGGGCTCTTACAATAGAAGGGATTTGAACATTTCTTTCCTGGGAAACTTTTTCTCTCCAATATTATTTTCCATTAATTTTGAGATGCATTTTTACAGGATTTTTCATTATTTTCCCAGCATGAATCTAATAGGAACCAAGAAGTACTTTTTAAAAACCCTATTAATGTTATCTAATGGAAATTCTCCCAATATCACAATTGCTTTAGGTTTTTATTTTAGAGTTAACCTTGGGGAGCATTTAGATACTCTTTGGGACATATACAGAAGACTAAGGAAATCTTTCATTTCCACTTCATCGGAGAGCTTTACACGCTTGGCTAGGCTTGGAACTGCTTATTCCTAATTTGTTTCTCTGCTTGGATATTGATTTGACTCACATTGTATATCACAAATGCATATTAATATCAAGCTGTGGAGCCATGGGGAGAATGTGGTTTAATAGTTAATTTTTAGCTCCTGAAGTCCATATACTTTTTTGCTTTTGGCTACTCAACTTGTTGTTGCTGCTCATATTTGAATTTTGTGATTTTTGCAGCAAGAAATTGCTTTCCAAGAAGAAAAGTTTTCAAATGAAGAAGAAACAAAGATGCTAATAATCAATAGAAAAACTTCACCAATAATCAAAGATATGCAAAGTAAAACAAATTTAAAGAACTACTTTGTATTCATCAATTTGGTAAATGTAATTAAAACCATTGAAACTTGATGTTGGCCATTCTGTGGAGATATAGATAGACTTATTCATAGCTATTGGAATTACAAACTTGTAGAAATGTTTGAAAAACTCATGTTAAGTATGCAACAAAGTACAAAGATATGCATGTTGTTTGAACAAAAAATCCACACATATATTCCACCGAGAGGAGGGCAATATGTGACTCAAGTCATTTAGTCCTACTCTACCAGTCAAAATAAATTTGGACAGAATAGCAAAGTAAAAAGCAGGAGGGAAAATCAAGCAACAGAACCAGTGTCACCTCCAGAGACAATTGAGTGAAGACATATGTGCCACTAAGAAGGATATGTGGTCTCTTCTCTGAGCAAATCCCTGGAAAAACTCACCTTTTAAGGTGAGAGAGAGTTTAGACATCAGTGCCTGCTGTTTGAAGACTTCTCCTGCCTAAATCCAACTTGTTTACTGGCATGATCTAAGAAAAATTTTGCTTCTCCTTGCCACATCCTTTCCCTTTGAGGCTTGAAAGATTGCCTCCCTGATACCATTCTCTCTACTTCTATAAATGCTATCAGATTCTAATAGAAGTTCCTGCTGCTTTTCTTCAAGGTTGCTACAACCCCCTGCTTTTTTTTTTCATTTAGAATAAGACAAATACTTGAATTAGTTTGATCTTTTTTAAAACCCATGAAAAACACCAATCTACATAAGCAATATTCACTGCCTTTCATCTTATGGCAATGCTTACATCTGAAAGGGAACAACTTTGTTTAATGAAACCCCAAATTTACCCAAGATAACTTGTCTTGGAGAAACCACCTCCCTTGTCCCAGACTGAACAATAAAGCATGTCTTGCTCACTAGAATCAAATCTTAAGTATCCTTTTTGTCTTCTTAGTTTCTCTTATTATATTACGTATCTGGCTATATCCTCTTTTTCAAGCCTATATGTGACTAGTCAGTTGTTCCTCCTTGTCTAAATTTCCTAGGATATATATAATAGATATAATGTTATTTATATATTATGCATAATATATAAACTAGTTTATATATATATATATATATCCAAGTTCTTTATTTCTATGGAAATTCCCATTATTGATGTCTTTCTTGGAGACTGTTCCCAGAGTCCCAGAGCAATGGCTCTGTGTGGTGGCCATAAGAGCATTGTCTCTCGTCCTAATTAAAGACATGTCTAGTATAACTGCTTTGGCAAGTTCTGCATTTTTTCAGATTGACAAAGAAATGATGTCTGTCCAAACATTTAGAAGAACACGCTCTTATTCAGATTTTTACCTTTGTTAACTCAACTTACCAGCACGAGTGCTCACAAACAAAAGAACTTCTCAGGAAGCTGGAAAACTTCAATGTTTTAGCCCTCAACAGAAAATCCTCAGTCCTTACTCCTAGCTAAGTTAGAGCAAATGAATCTCATATACTCTATTCCTTCCACAGCATTATACAGTGCGCCTCCCACAAGACCAGCACCTCCCACTCATCCTTTTTTTTTAATCTGAGGAGACACACTCACATCCTTTTCCATTTGCTTTTCCAATTCCTTTTATATCTCTCACCCCCAATTTGTTTACCATGAAGCTTTGATAAGTCTAGAAAAGGGAGGAAAAGAATGGAAGCAGTGACAAAGCTAATAGCTTCTCTCAGTGTTCCTTGTTCAGGGCCAACATCATGTGATACCTGTTCAAAAATATTTATAGGAACACTATTTCTAAGTGTCAAAAACTAACCAGGCAACCAAAAAACTTAAAGTTCAAATCTGAATGTCTAACAATAGGAGGATGGTTAAGAAAAAAAAAAGTCTGGTGCATTCATTAATGAAATACTACAATGTGATTAAGATTGAAAAATATGATGACTAGAAAGAAATCTGAAAAGATCTTCATTAAATAATGAAATAGACAATAAAAAAGTAACAAGACATATGCAACCTTAAGAGTAATGGCATCAAAAAATAATCAAAAAATAAATGCTTATGAAAATTTATAGGGATTAACTTAAAGGTCATTATGACCTTTAAGTCAATTATCTAAAAGCATATAGGTGCATAGAAAGTTTAATCTTGATATTTAATTATAAATTTACAATGAAACATTATTAAATAAAAACTGTTGACCATAGATGCTGAAAAAAAAAATACTCCTAGGCCCTGATCTAAATCTTCAAAAAAACCACTAAAGTTAAAATTTTTTCATCTATTTTTGAGGCAGGAAAGGCCAAATATTGCCATTATCCAAAAGTATACAGGCATGAAACAAAAAATGAGCACTAGGAAGCAGATAAGCGTAGGAAAGTTGAGTGGGCTTAGGAAAACCCAAAGGAGTTATTTCTACATGGAAAGGAGTAGGAAAATAATTTTGAGGAGGCATAATAAAGACAACTCTGACTCTAGCCTCTATTTTAACTTAATAAATAGAAAGGAGGCTATCTCCCCTATGCTTGAGGTAATCAGCATAAATTTGGGTAAATATAAAATGAACTGTTTGGTTCACCAGTTGGAGAGAGGATACAGGAGAAAGGAAACCAGAAAGAAAAATGGAAGACCCAGGCAGGACAAAGCTATAATGTTAGTAGAGTGTCCTCTCACATCTTCAATAGAAGATGACTTCTCCTAGAGTCCAACTTCTAGAATACAATTTAGTATAGGATCATGGATCTAGAGAAGCAGCTAGGTAGCACAGTGCCAGGGCTAGAGTCAGGAACTCCTGAACCAGATGCTGCCTCAGCAACTTAATAGTTGTATGACCTTGAACAATCCATTTAGCCCTATTTGCCTCAGTTTCCTCATTTATAAAATGAGCTGGAGAAGGAAATGGTAAACCATTCAAGTATCTTTGCCAAGAAAACCCCAAATAAGGTTATGAAGAGTCAGACATGACTGAACAATAACATAGATACAGAATTAAAAGGGATCTTAAACATCATCTACTCCAACCCCTTTATCTTACTTATGAGAAAATTGAGACTAATGAAGATTGAGTGACTTGTCCAAATGAAATTTAAACTATGAATTCAGTTTCAATGCTTTTCCCCAGTATACCACACTGCTTCCTTAAAGGCTCTGTAAAAAGCCCTAACTGCTCTCCAACCAAAATAAAAATTATTATTTATCATCACTCTCAGGTGTCTGCATGAAAGTTCTTTTAGATCTTTATCCCTTTGTCACTATGAAAAAGATAATTCTCTGAGAAAGAGTGATATATAAACTATTCTCAATATGAATGAAAGTCCCGAGATTAGATTTTATGTTCAGGGGTTAAGAGTATGCCTGGCCTGTGTCAATGGGACAAGAAACACTGAGATGAGAAGAGAGTTTAGTGCAAGGAGTCTGAGAGATTTCAAAATAAATTTCATCTATCATACAATTTTTCTGGAGTTGATATTTGTTCTTCTTCTCTCTTTTTACCTCCTCTCAACTTTCTTTACTAGTCTGTCTGCCTAGGTGATAGTTGCAATCTGGTATCTCCTGGCTACTCAAGATCCTCCAGTTCTATTATTCTCCTGGAAGTTCCTTGTTCTCCATCCTCCACTATGTCGCATAAAAACTTATCTGAGTAATATATGGTAAAATAGGGTAAATAGAGTAAAAATTGGCTCTTTAGTGCAGAGTAGTAATGCATAAGAGAAAAATACAATAAATTAACTCATGAAAACCTAATTAATAACTGATGGGATGGTGTTTTAGAGACATCCCTAAATGTATGGTTACATTAACATGGGACTACTAAAAAACGCAATAATATAGTCTAAAAGAATGAAGACTAAAGAATCTATCCTTTTCAAACCCTCTACTCCTTTCTCGTGAGTTGTTGTAAGAATCAAATGAGATAATATTTGTAAAAAGTGCTTTACACGGTGCCTGGGATATAGTGAGAATTATATAAATATAGATTTGGCAGTTACATGGCATATTGGATTGAGCACTGGGCTTGGAATCAGGGATATTCATCTTCCTGAGTTCTAATCTGGCCTCAGACACTTAACTAGCTTTGTGACCCTAAGCAAGTCACTTAACCCTATTTGCCTTGACTTACCTCATCTGTAAAATGAGCTGGCAAAGGAAATGGCAAACCACTCCAATATCTTTGCCAAGAAAAATCCTAAACCCTCAGAGTCGGACACAAATGAACAACCACTATATAAATAATTATCCTTTTTCCTTACCCTTCTTTCTTCCACTTCTCTCATCTTCTGTAACCACCATCCTACTTTTGGCCATCATCCCTCTTGCTAGATTTTTGAAATAGTATCCTAATCAGCTCTACAGTCCATAACCAACCAATATTGGTCATGATTTCCAAAGTAATCCTCCAAATACACAGCACTAGTCTTGCTGTATCCCATTGCCTAAAGAATGAATTTCAAATTCTTAAGTCTGGCATTATAAACCCTCTACAGTCTGCCTCAATTTACATTTTCTGCCTTATTTCACATGATTCCTCTTCACACTACTTCCTAGAATCTAGACATGTTGGGTTTCCCTCTATTCTTATAGAAAACACCAGTTTCCTTTACTTAGAATGTTCCCCCATGGGATCCCCTCATTTCTGTTTTAGGAAAGCCTGTGTTGAGTCCTGCCTCTAGCACATGATTGCTGTGGAACCCTGGACAAGTCACTTAACCCCTCAAGAGTATCCCAGGAAACTCTCTAAGACTAAAAATTACTTACCAAAGAAGATAAGAGTCTATATTCATAGAGGGAATTTCTCATCTGAAAGTCCTTACACTAATTAAATAGGTTTCATTTTTTAAATACTTTATGTAACATATACTTACACATAAACATAAATTCACATTTATGCATAAACTATGTATGATTCAGAGAGAGAGTCAGAAACCAAAGACTGATGGGAGACTAATTTGGAGGTAAGATGTACTTTCTTTACTATACCCTTTAAATCCCAGTTGTAGGTTATGACACTACCTTACATATACAATTTTAATTCAGGAAGATGAATTGTTCTTTTTTTTTTATTTTTGTGAATAATTTAAATGAACCCCTAAAGGTATCCCCCGATCTGAACTCTAGAGACACCCAGCTTTCAGTTACCTTTCCAAGCTTGGACTTGTCAAAGCCTGAGTTAGTTAATATAATAGGGAATAAAGCTGTACACTCTGCCAGGAAATTATCGGCCCTGGAAGAATGTAGACGAATGTTAAGCCTCATAAAAGGAGGAAACAGTATTGAAAACAAAGCAAGATGTGGGAATAAGCAAAGCTGGAGTTGCTGAAAGAGAGATTCACGGAAGATAAACAAAGCATATTTGATAAAATGGAAAATGAAATTGCAGGCGCCTGGTGGAGTGGTACCAATAATAGGTAAATAGACTCTCCCTCAAAGACTGCTAAATTGCTTGGCAGAGTTTCAAGAACCTCTGAATATGCATTTTCCATTGTATTCAGTTACTCTACATACAAATAATTGGGTAGGTAAGGGAGTTAAATCTTCTTCTCATTGGTAATGTGGCACTTCCTTTCCAATAAATCTCTGAAACAATAGCCTTTCACATTCCAACTCCAAAAAAAGGGGTACAGGGGAGCCTTTATAGAGATGCTGAGGCTGCTCTTTAGCCAGGACCTGGGCTTGGGGCTTTGGAGTGGGGCACGAAGGAGGATGGGGTACACCAACATCTGTTTATATAGATTTTGTGCTTTGATCCCTATAGTGACAGACAGGGCTGCCCTCCATGCATCCTTAGCAGACTGCATTTGCAGGTTGGTATGCATTTATGGACAAGAAAAATGAGCAAGATAACCAGACGCCTGGCCCACATAGATCAGTGACCTCAGCTTAAATCAACTATAAGAATTCTCAATCATAAGGTCATAGATTTAAAGCTAGAAGGCCCTTAAAGACTAGCTAGTGGGAGAATTCTTAACCTTTTTTGTATCAGAGGCCCCTTTGGGCAGTCATCTCAGAATAGCATTGATGTGGGACTCTAGGTTTACCTTGAACCCCCAAATTATAGAAGTGTTTCAGGCCAAATTATAAGCAAGAAAATTAATTTGCTCCCTTGCATTCTTGTGACTAACCCTAAAACATCAAAGAATACCTGATAAGGCCCCCAACATCCAATGGAAAGTCCCTTGAGAGAATTATTCTCCTTGGATTCTTCCTTAGGTTTCAAGAAGGACACAGAGATACACCTCCAGGCTATGCTTTGAAACCATCCTGTTGTATCTAAGACATCTATTTGCCCCCTAAACTATGAGGGTCACGGCCTATGTCTTCAGGACATAAGACACCACTGTGACCTCAATCAAGTGACAAACAACCCCCCCCCATGTGTGCCTGAGTTCAAAGTATCCTCAAGTTACATATTACCTGATGTAAAGTGTATAAAAACTCCAGAGCTGATCTCTTGGAGGAGGCAGCTTTCCATCGATGCTACCCTCCCAGCCAAATTCAACATAATTACAAATTAATAAACTTCTCTTTTTATATTTAAACTAAGTTTTGGAGTCTTGCATTTTTGTGTCTACTTGGAAAAACACAGAACTACTAAAGTAGTCAGAAAAACCAAGTCTTTAATTAGGAAAGAGATAGCTCCAGTAATTGGCCACTATCACAGAAGCAAGTACCAAAAACGACATAGAGTCAAAACCCTGGGGCTCAGAGGACATTATCTCCAGGAGGAATGAAGGCTCTAGACTATTCTCCAAGGAACAATAGAACTGGGGATGTTTTATATCCTTTGGGGAACTCAGGACATTAAACCTACACTGATAGGTTATAAGTAAGCAGGCTAGGGAAAGAGACTAGCCAAAGGCCAGAGAATCATCTACTTACAATGGATACCAAAAGGATGGTTCTTGCACAGGTATTGGTGTTCTTGGGAAAGGATCTCTGATACAATGGGGAAACATCTAAGACTAAGAGGGTAATTAACATTCTATTAGATCTGCTAGCCCCACCTAAGCTGAAATCATCAAGAACTTTAAGGTCTATTGTTCAGTCTGAAATGGGTGAGTCTGGGACTTCCCTAAGGGTGAGTTCTAAGGGAAGCATGGCAAAATTGGGGACTTTAGATTTCAAGGTGACACTTTCAAAGGGTACTCATTCCAAACCCAAAGGGTTCACCTCAAGCCCCCCACAACAGCATGTTTAATAGTTGAAGGAAATGTTAATTTCCAAATAAAGGATTAGTAAAAATAAAGATGCAACTTTTCAGAATCCAAATTCATGGAACCCCAAAATCTTGCTTTCATAAGCAATTCAGTACAATGCAAGAAAGAGAATGGTGAGTTAGATATGGGGGACCTGTTCTCAAGAAGCTGATAGTTAATTAGGCAAAGTAAGACAAATTCCCAGATAATTCTAATGCAAAGTAGAGGGTGAAGAGGCAAGTATTTGTGAGATTTCAAAATGGGGTCCTAATCCACTGTGAATCCCTTTTTGCTTTCATTGTGATAATGTCAAAGTGGTGACAAAGGAAACAAAATGTGATAAGAAAGTTTTAAAACTGTCTAAAATGTTATGGGGTGCAGATGTGTACCCCTGGGGTTTGGTAAGGATACCTTTTGCAAGAATGCAACACTCCAAAACTTAGCTTAAAAACAAAAAGAGAAATTTATTAATTTAGAAAGCAATATTGAGAATGGCCAGGAGGAGAGCAAGATTGAACAGCAAGATGGAGAGCAGTTCCTTGGGAGGACAGCATGAATGGAAAGGCCATTCCCCATGAGGACAGCTTGGACGGAAAGGCTGTCCCCCAGGGGACATCAGTTTTGGGGATCTTATACTCTTTACAACAGATGCTATGTCATGGTGTGGATGTGACCTAGAGTGCTTGTCACTCAGGCATTTGGTGGAGTGAGGTGGTCATCTGACTGGGGTCTGCCTGGAGGCATAAAGATTCCTTAACAAACAGATATCTAGAGATGTAGCCTGATAGACTCAAGGTGTAGCCTGGAGGTGCATCTCTCTGTCCATAATAGTTTGCCTGAGTTTCTGGGAGTACAATGCCCATGTCATCTCCCCCCTCTCCAATTATATAAGGGAAAGGGGGCAATGGTCTCAGTGTTCTGTAACTTCTTCAGAGCTGAGAATGGACATAGAGTTGCCCCTGCCTAACATCCCTGCCTAGGAGAGAGAGGTATTGACTGTAGGCCATGTCCAGAGCATCAGGTAGTTAAGAGCTAAAGTAAAAGGGGTTAAGATAACAGGTAGGGAAAGGCTGTGGGCACAGGATCTTAGGGACATGTCCTCAGTGAATGCCTAGGTCCTAGGTAGCTGGGAACCTGCTTGGAGATATGAAGGATGTCCAGCAACTGCTTCCCCTGATTGGCAGACAGGTCACAAGGGGGAGAGTCAGTCACTAAGATAGAAGTATAGAAACCAGGACTAGGGCAAATACTAGAACACCAGATAGAAACAGAGAAAAATAATACAATAGCAATTGATATTAAACATTTGCATTTGGGTATCTTAGCCAACAGACTTCATCTTCAGAAATCATCTTCTAAAATTGGATTCCTGAGTTGTTTACAGAGTTAGTATGTGATGTTTCTGTTAAAGAATATCCTTTTGCAAAGTACACATTAACTATAAACATCTATAAACACTTGAGTAACAATATTTTACAGATGAATTTCTTTTACACCTGATTCTAGGGGAAATTAAGAAAGTTTTGAGTTATATTTCCAAGCTCAAGATCCAAACTTCAATTAAGGCTGCAAATACAAGCCATCAATTAATAAATTTCACCTACTTCTCAAAGTATGTTCCCTAACATTTTGATAATTTTCAATTATTAACCTAATAGGTGGTTTGGGGAAATGGAAACTTTAATTTTACAATTTGCATTGTGCTGATTATGGGAATTTGTCATGAAGGAAGAGGCCCAAAGGAAAATATTTCCTCAAGTCACAAAGGACACAGTGAGTAGCTTCGTGTACCAAGGCTGTCACTGACTCATGCCATTATTGCTTCACTCAAGGATTAGCAGCCTAGATGGTCAGAAGAGGTCCATTCCCAGGTGAGCCCAGAATATGCCTCTGTAACCATCCCAGGACGTTCTCTCTCCTTTGTGTACTTTGTCACCATTAGATCCCAGAAGCCTTCTTTTTCCTTAAAGGGCAATTCTCACCCATTACAGCTCAGAGAAATTCTGCTTATCAGCAGTCCAGAAACAATTTTCCATACCCTCAAACAAGCTTTTCTGACCATTTCACCTCTCTAAGGATTCCTTAAAGCCTATGGGTCTACATTATAGCAATTATTCTTACATATTTTGTCAATAATTAATTTATCACAAATTAGTCACAAAACTTGAACAGGAATGTTGAATTCATTAGATCTACAGTAAATACAAATTGGGGCTAGATAAAATCCTCACCTTAGACCATCTAAAGAAACTAAGACAAGATCAGTCAGGAATCTTTCTAAAGAATTTTCAGAGAAATTCCAAAATTATTTGTGATTTTACTAAACTACATCAATTCTAGAAATTATCCCTAAGTTAAAGATCCAATTACGAGAACAGAACATCTATCTGGTCGCTTCACCTTCTCTCTCTCTCTCTCTCTCTCTCTCTCTCTATCTATCTATCTATCTATTTATCTATCTAACTATCTGTCTGTCTCTCTCTCTCTCTTTTCCTTCAAAACCCTCTGCTTAAAAAGCAGAACACAACTTCCATTCTTCCCTCACAAACCTGCATACTCAAGCTTTATGGACTTTAGATCGAAGTCCCTCCTTCTTCTGAATTCAAATCCAACATACCTTCTCCACCTTCTCTGACTTGCTTTTACCATCATAAGTCAAACAAACATTCCATTGGTATCACTTCAATTGCTAATCGGTAACCAAAAGAATTCTGATTTAAAGGATCATTGAAATAGTGTATCTTTAGCATAGTACTCATCAGTTATGAATTTCAGTTCATAGTACAAATTGGTAAACTGAGGTAACCACTGAGTATTGAACAAAATCTATAGCACAGTCCAGTTTATAAGGAGCTTTTGTTTACATCCAAACAATACCTAAATTACATATTTTAGCAGCAACTCACATAACATTTCAAAAAAATTTTTCATAAAACATTTGGTATTACAGGATCTATTTTAAATTTAGAGATTTGAAACCTTTTAAGGACCATAAACATTAAAGGAAGCCTTTTGACAAGCAGGCTAATTATCTATTTTTGAGACCAAGAAGTTAAATGTAATAATAAAGTTAGTCCAACTTTAATACATTGGCATGAAAACCATTGAGATGAAAACCATTTGATAATTATAAACAAAAACCCATTTTTTGTAAGTTTAAGGACTTAAACCCATTTTTTTTCCTTTAAACCTCTTATGATAGAAAGATAGATAAGGATGGAATGCAGTCTTCTTGAGGCTATACTGTTAAAACCTATTTTATAAAACTGATCCGTGGCTTTTCTATACAAACTGAAATTTCACTGTCTGACAAAATTAAAATTAGAATGTTATTTTCCAAACCCACATATATACATGATCACAATTTTGAAATGAAATACCAATAAATAACTCTAATAGACAGATTTAAGCATTACTTCCTTCTGGCTAGCAGACTGGGAAAGGAGATCGCTCCCTGTTTACCTTAAAACAGAAGATAATTAATAGGTTGTTCTACAAGTTGGAAAAAAAAAACCTTAGCTTTAAAAGTGTAAGACATTTAAAAATCCCAAAATAGGGTTGTCTTACCAGTTATCTTTCTGTTCAGAATCAACCCTCTTCCTCTCTGCAGAAGAGGAGGATGGCAGATCTGATCAGTGAACTGATAGCTTCCCAGTTTCCTTTTCCCCATTGCCACCTGGATTTCTCAGCGGGCCCTTGCCTTAAAATCCAAGTAAAGAGTAGATTTTGGAGAACTGGGAGCCTAGAGAGGGGATAAAGCTAAAAGGTAAGGAGCTTCTGTCCATAAAATATTTCCAATTGCCACCTGGTATTAGAATTTTAGGGTATCAAAAAGCCAATTTCCTCTTTTTTTGTTTTTTTTTTCCTTGATGTTGCTCAGCTATTTAACATGAGAGAAAACAAATAAACAAACACACAAAATCCAACTGAATTTTCTCTCAGGCTGCTTAGATTTGATCTCTTCCCAACAGGAGAAGCTTGCAGGCATGCTTCTCCCTTTGTCTTAATTGGGTTGGTTAATCCCTATCTGGTTTGACCTCAGGCTGAAAATTTTAGGGTGCCATGGATAGGCCATGGCTCTTGCTTACCAAGGATGTAACATGGTCATTCCACATTTCAAAAAGAAATTGGTTGCTTTTTCTTTAAGCTGCTTAGTGACAATTTTTTTTTCCAATTTTTAAGTATATACCCCAAAGGGGAATCTCGGGGTATGCTCTGTCTCTGTCCCATGTAGATACAGAATGGCCAATTCCACACCGGAGGGTCAACAACTGTGCATGCACAGAGGTTGCCCGACCAAGAGCACTCACTTTAACCCTGAGGTGAGACTTCCCACACACCAGAACGTCTTCTAGTATCAGAAAGGGAAGCCAATACATAGACTCCAAAATCCAGCAGCCAGACTGATCTGGGGCCAATGGGAGAGAGAGCACAAAAGAGGTCCCACAAAGATATCACCCAAAAGATGGGGGTTTGGGGAGTCAAAGAAAAGGATCCTTCCTACCTAAGAAGCTGTGTCCTCATGGATGATCCGGGGTACAGGAGTAGCTTTCAGGAGAGCCAAAAATGTTGGGTGCCAAGATGTTATCGGGGTGTAGATGTGTACCCCTGGGGTTCGGGAAGGATACCTTTTGCAAGAATGCAACACTCCAAAACTTAGCTTAAAAACAAAAAGAGAAATTTATTAATTTAGAAAGCAATGTTGAGAATGGCCAGGAAGAGAGCAAGAAGGAACAGCAAGATGGGGAGCAGTTCCTTGGGAGGACAACAGGAATGGAAAGACTGTTCCCCAGAGGACAGGCTCTGTTTTGGGGATCTTATACTCTTTACAACAGATGCTATGTCATGGTGTGGATGTGACCTAGAGTGCTTGTCACTCAACTCAGGCATTTGGTAGGGTGAGGTGGTCATCTGACTGGGGTCTGCCTGGAGGCATAAAGATTCTTTAACAAACAGATATCTTGAGATGTAGCCTGATAGGATCAAGGTGTAGCCTGGAGGTGCATCTCTCTGTCCATAATAGTTTGCCTGAGTTTCTGGGAGTACAATGCCCATGTCATAAAACATTAACAGATATTGTGCTAAATATAGGATCTTTGTCCAATAACTGATAAATCAGCATAGTATTAAAAGAAATGAACTCTAACAATAATAAGGTGCTCCCTCTAAATTAAACCAGAATATATAAGAGGAGGAGTCACTGTGGAAAGGGAGTCCATCTTCCTCATCAATTCTAACAACCACTGTTGGCCAAATACCTTCCATGGTCCCAGGAATCTTGAGAGTCATAGGACCTCCTATACCACCAGTTCTGCTTCACAGCAAGCAAAACCTGTAAAGAAAACAGTCATCCCCATTAACCAGCAATCAACTGCTACACAAAAGGGGGGGAAAGCCAATCTAACTGATGCAATGGAGCAAACCAGAGGAAGAGACAGGAAGCAACAACGTCAAACCAAAACTACAACCTTAACCACCACCAGTAGTGGTAGTCTCTCGTTGATCGAGAATGACTATTGTCTTTGTGCAGTTTCATCTACGCTATACCCTCATGTGGCTTTGGAGTCCAAAGGCTGAGGCGCAAAGTTTGTGGCACATGGGGCATGGGATGCCAGTTGTTACGGGAGATGCAGGTGTGGCCTGGTGTCGGCGTTCATGCGCAGCGGCAAGATGTCGACATAGACGTCGCTCATCTTCAAAGGTGGTGGCGGCATGGTTAATGTGGGTTCGCCAGCTGCTTCTATCAGAGGCAGCGAGTTCTAGTTGCTTTGGTGTGATGCCAGCCCACTTCAAGTTGGACTTTAGCTGATCCTTGAATCTTTTCTTTGGTCGGCCGTGTTTCCTGAGTCCAGCTGACAGTTCACCATAGAATACCTGTCTTGGTATTTGCTGTGGGTCCATGCAGATGACGTGTCCAGACCATCGTAGCTGGGTTTTGAGGACCATGACTTCGATGCTGGTGGAGTTGGCTCTGTCGAGGACTTCCTAATTGGTGATTCGGTCCTGCCATCGGATCCTCATGATTGACTGGAGGGAGCCTTGGTGGAATTGCTCCAGCTGTTTCATGTGCTTCCGGTACAGTGTCCATGTCTCACAACCATACAGGAGTGAGCTGAGGACCACTGCATTATACACTTTGAGCTTCATCGCAGTGCTTACACCGCTGTGTTGGAGGACTTTGGAGCGCAGCCGCCCACGTGCCTGGCTGGCCCTTTGGATCCTAGAATTGATCTCATGGTCTAGGGACCCGTCGTTGGCAATGATGCTGCCCAGGTACTTGAAAGTGTTGGCATTAGAAAGCTTCGTGCTGTCAATTGTATTGCATGGCTAGTTAGTTGGCCTCCCTGGTGCAGGCTGGACCAGCACCTCTATTTTGCTGAGGCTGATAGTCAGGCCAAACAGTTTTGTTGCAGTGGAGAACCTGTCCACAATGGTTTGGAGATGATTTTCTTGGTGGGCCATGAGAGCACAGTCATCTGCAAAGAGAGCTTCCAGGATGAGTCTCTCTGTTGTCTTTGTTTTTGCAGTCAGGTGGCAAAGGTCAAATAGTGAGCCATCCTGTCGGTATTTGATGTAGACACCCAGGTCTAGATCCATCACAGCATGTCATAATACTTGTGTAAAAAATAGGTTGAATAGTACCAGAGCGAGGACACAGCCTTGTTTCACGCCATTGGAGATGTTGAAGCGATCGGAAGTCTCTCCACCAGATAGGACTTCCCCTGTCATGTCGACATGAAGGAGCTGGATCAGTTTGACGAATTTTGCTGGGCAATCGAGCTTGCTAAGGATCACCCACAATGCGTCCCTGTTCACTGTGTTGAATGCCTTTGTCACCCCTCTCATATCCCAATGATAACTATGGAGGACACTAAACTTCCAAGCCTGGGGAATAGCAAATGCTTCTATTCCATTGCCTAAAGCCTTACATTCTAGAAGCAACTCCTATGAAGATGCAGTTTGGTAACTGCTCCTACAGGTGCTAGAGTCACAGGTCCTGAAGATGCAGAAAGGAAAGTTCTTGTTGCCAAAATCCTTCACATTTTCAACTGGTTCAATCCCAGAAAAGGATTTTATTTTATCATAGGAAATTACATTGAAGAAGCATTAACCTCTTTATTGTTTCACTCAAAGGCCCATAAGACCTATAGCTGAAACCTTCCAGGTATTATTTCCCCAATTAGAATGTAAACTCTCTGAGAACAAAAACTTGCTTTTCAACCTGTATCCGCCCCCAGCATCCTGCACAGTGCTTTGCATAAAATAAGAGCTTAATAAATGTCTTATTCTTCCCTAAATTCATTCATAATTCACAACTTCTCTTGTAAGAAATAATTTGAGAAGTTGGCAGAGTTGGTTTGATCTTGGGCCCAAAGGCAACACGAATCATGTTGAGAGTAAACAAAAAGATTTCCATGAAGTTAATCTTAGACTATGCATAAAATTCTATTGTAGAAATTTAGGAAGTAGAGAACTTCTACAAAGGACACAATAAAAAACTGACAGTATATACCTTAATTCTCAGTAACTTTCACACAAAGGTGGATATAGAGAAGGACTGCTAAAAATGTCAGAAAATTTGGCTCATAATTAAGAAGCAAAAGATTATCAGCAGTAATCATCTCATAAAAAAGTGATGGAAGAAAAAAATTTTCAGAAAGCTCAGCACAAAACACAATTAAGCCAGAGCATTCCAAGATCATTTGAAGATGAAAATTGAAAGTCAGTAGAGAGGAAAACAACAAATTTCTCAACATTCCCCTAACAAAAAAACAAAAAATTGAAAGTCAATAGAGAGGAAAACAACAAATTTCTCAACATTCCCCTAAAAAAAACCAAAAAACAAAAAACACCTTGAGAAAATAACTTAATCTCCCTGACCCTCAGTTTCCTCCTCTGTAAAATGAAGTTAATGGACAATATAACTTCAAGGACCCTTCCAATTTTAAATCTACATTTCTATTATCTTCCGTGTTCAATTGGACCATCTGGACTGATAGCTTCATCACCAATGAACTAAATGAAGAAAAGTAAAAGGCATTGAAATAGAAAACAGCTGGATCATAACACACATAAAGTACATGAATTACATAATCATGGAAAAATACTGGAAAAATGATGGATAGACTCAGCCTGGCTAACAACCTTTAGAGAATTTAATTGTAATGTTAAGGAGTCTTTAGAAATAATTTTAATTAACTAATGGTTTCTGAATGGATGAGGTTTTTTTATATTTATATTTTAAAGAATGTTGTATTAAAGGTAGAGAAACAAAGAAATGTTCTTATCAAGGTATTTCTATGAAGCAGGAAGCCAAAAAGAGATCCTGCAAAATTCTTCAGTTTAATTTACTTCCACCAGAACAATCTAGATTTCTTGGTGATATTCTAGACCCAAATAAGTTTTACTTAAAAATATATTTGCCAAGGTTGGAAGATTCGCTGCATCTGTAAAAATAGTGACAAATATCCATCAGTTCATAGTTTATTTTTTTTCATATAGCAATTTATATGAAATATGATAGTGGGCTTGTTTGCTATTGTAATTAAATGGGCTATTATAACTCTGGGGATATTGATACTTTTTGAATGTGCATTACATATTGTACTATTGTTCTTTATAAAAAAACTGTTACTTTGTGAAAATCATTTGCTTTGCACTCACAATGGATCAAGGCCAGGTATAAAGAGGAAATGGATTTCATTTTTGGTGAGAAACCTTGTATTCTACATTTCCTTAGCTGACACAATGTGTCAATGATTTTAAGTTATATATATTTTTTATTCTTAAAACTCTTTTATTATTGCTTTTGTTTGCATGTGCAATATACTATTTCAGTTTTATTTTTTCTTTCCTTTTTGTATTTGAAGCACATGTCACCAGTATTGAGATTTTCTTTAACTTTTTTGATTTTACAGTAATATAAATTTAAAATATATTTGCCATAATATCAATGCATATCCAAAAGGCTTTAGATTATAAAAATGATGCCACTGATTGTTTAAAAAAATTATGGGACTTTGCTTAATGATTTTGTCTGATTGCAGGACAAGATAATACAAAAAAGCCACTGCACAGTGCCACAGAAGCATAAAGCTAAATTGCATAGTGCCAATGGAGCACAAAGTCAAAGAGAACAACCAATCCCAATGGGATTGATGAAAATTTTGAGCCAAGACAAGAAGACTTGAACTTGTTTGGTGTTCAAGTTTGCAGCTGTTTAACATGATTTAAAGTCAGGTCTTCCTTGTCCCACATTCTTCCAAGTACCTCAAATTTTTCTCCTACTTGGTTCCTATAATCTAGTCCCTTTTCTGTCTTAAATGGTGTGGCAAACTTCCTATAGTCCTGGCTACTGATTGGGTAAATGCATAATTGCTTAAATAATTTTAATTGGGCCCTGATTCAAAGACCTGTTATGGATTTATTTTTCCTTAGAATTTTTACACATAAGACTTTGTAGTCTATATTTCATCCAGAACTCATTCTTTTTATTTGGATTTTTAAAATAGTTTTTATTTCTCTTGCCAATTGATTCATATACATCATAACTCAACCATGCATCCCTAAGTGATCCCCGTGTTTTTCAACACCCTCTTCAGGGGGGAATGTATTATTATTATTATTTTAAATTGCAAATTTTAAATTCTTTTTTATAGTAATTTTAGGTTAAGAAACATGCTACCTCTCCAAATCGAGAAAATGAATTCTTCTTAGAAGGCACCATGAAGATGCCTCCACAGACCACAACCTATATCAAGAAGATCCAGAATGAACTTTGGGTGTGGTTGATTGAACTGAAGGTTGATTGAACATTTAATTTGAATGTATACTCTTATGCCAAAAGGGGACTGCCCCTAACTGGCTTTTTGTCAATGTGCCTAGCAATTATTGGTTTTGTTCTCTTTTTCTCTTATCCTCAAATTATTGCAATTTCAAAGTTGGTATGTTTACAAGACCCCCTGGAGTGTAGTCTTCCATGGGTCTCAGGGGGTATGATTGAAAATCTGTTACCCTAAAAAAGAACTACATATGCCAAGGGCCCACTGACTTCCTGTCATTACATTCTTCCTATAGACAGAGGATAAATGGCATGGGCTTTGGAGGCTTCTCCTCTCTGATGTAGAATCAGCAGTGATGGTGGTGAGTGGGGATGGATAAAAATGACTAACCAGCCATGGGCACATGGTCTTTATTTTGTATCTTCTTTATTCTTTGATTTCTAATGACCATTAATAAATCTCTTAAAATAGAATATTATTATTGAGATTTAATTTTAACTTTTACAACATATTGATCTAATCTAATATATTCTCTTACATTGAATCATTTTAAGTTACTATGCTTTGGCCATTAGCTATATGTGCTGTTACATTGTTTTTATTTGTACCAACCCTATGACTGAACCAGAGAAAATATTGTAAAAGTCCATAAACAATTTGCACAAATCATTTTTCATAGCAAAACCATAGTTCCTTATGGATGCTGGGTTTGGCACCAGATCCATCAAGATCACATGTTCCCTTAACAGCCTTTTGTTCCTTTTTGTCTTTGTTAATTGTCAAATAGATGATGATGGATGAACTCCATCAAACTGGTTACAACCTTTATACAACCTTTAGAGAATTTAATGACTTTAAAAGTTTAATTGATTTAAGGGGTCTTCATAAATGATTTTTTTAGATATCTAGGAGCACCATTACCTCTGAATAATCATTTTCCTACCTTTGAGTTGTTTATAACAAGAGGTAAGGGTCCATTGAGTAGTTGAAGTTAAGTGCAAAGACACCATTGTATTCCCCACCTTTACATTTATAAAAATGTAATGGATGAGACATTAGAAGTGGTTTTCACCATTGTATTCCTTGCCTCCGCCTTGTAATGGATGGGACATATAAAGACATGCCTTTTATGGTTATAGTTTCGTACCAAAGGAGGGAGGGTTTCCTAAAGGGCTTGGTTACTCCGTGATGGGTTATAATCTCATCCGGGAGCTGGGTAGAGTTTTCCCAGGGGACTTTGTTACTACTAAACAGGTTGTTTTTTTAAATTTATAATTCTTCAGCTTACTCTACCCTTCCACCAGAATGATCTAGATTCTTGGTGACATTTTAGACCCAAAAGGTTTTGTCAACAGTACAGAAGGTTTTTGTTTTCTGTTGGGTTTTTTCCCCCCTGGGCTCTTCTGCCACATTTTGGAATGATGGTAGTAATAGTGTAAGGGGAAAAGGGGATTTTTCATTTAAAAAAAAAAAGTTGGCCTGGATTATTTAAAATAGGGTCACCAAGAATTTTATGAAATTCCAAAGAGATTTGTTTAATAATTTTTTTACAAAATATAGAGATAGTGAAGTTAGAAAATCAGAGAGAAGATAGGGTAAGATATCTAGCCTAAGCACTAGGTATTTTGCTCTGGCCCCTGGCTCAACCCAGGCAGGGGAGAGTTAGTCCTTAGCCGGAGGGGCCTCCACCCTTGTAGCTGAGGACCTGGGGATACAGGGAGCCTCTCTCACAAGGATAAGTCTCTCCTGAGGCTAGTCTCTTCAGAAAATCCAGGAAAGGAATCAGCTCTTTTCATTCACTACATGTCAGTAGAAAGGAAGAAATTTAAGAACAGTCACACCAAGTGTGATCTCAAGTCCAGTAAGCTGATTCTTCACCAGCCTCAAACTCAAACTCAAAATTCCAGAAGAAGTCAAAAGTTCTCTCTGATGATCTCAGACAAAGATCTCACAAATCTCAAATTCTCCTCCATAGGAAGTTGTAACTCCCTTTTAAAAACACTTTCTTTTGCATCACTTCCTGTGCCTTCCTCCAATTTTTATGTATACCAATTACTGTATTTGCTTTAGGACTTTGCTTTGCTTTAGGACTGCCCAGGGGGCAGTCAATTTGATTCTGATGTCACCCACTATTGCACATGTGGGTCACAGACCTTCCCTACTCAAGTGTAAATGAGGAGTTTACACTTCTGGTGATTAAATCTAAAAATGGGCAGGGGAGTTAACTTCATTTTCACAATTAGGGGAGAGATTTAATTTAATCTTCACAAATAGACTTTGTTAAAAATATCTCAGCCAAAGTTGAAAGATTGTATAGATCTGGAGAACTTGTGACAAATATCCATGAGCTTCAAAGGTTTTTTTTTGGGGGGGAGGGGTGTTTTTAAATGTCACACAGTAACTTGTGTGAATCCTATATGATAGTGGGTTTCTTTGCTATTGTCATTAAATGGGCTCTTGTGACTTGAGGATTTTGATACTTCTTTGAATATGTATTACCTGTTATATTACTGTGTAATAAAGCTGTTAGTTAGTGAAAATCATTTGCACTCACACTGTGGATCATAGCAAAGTTAAAAAGGAAATGTATCTCAGTTGGGGATGAGAAACCTTTGTATTTTGCCTCTACTTAGCTGACATTTTTTCACTGATTGTGAACTATATGTTTTTTACTTATTTATTATTATTATTATTTTTCCTTGTATGTGCAATATAGTATTTGAGTTTTCTTTTTTCTCTTATTTTGTGTGCTTGAAGCACATGTTACCAGTGTTAATGATTTTTTAAATTTTGCACTAGGATAAGTTTAAAATATCCATTAGCCCTAATGCCAATGCATACCCAAAAGCTTTAGATTATGGAAAACTGCCATTGATTGTTAAATATTACGGGACTTTGATCAATGATTGTGTCTGATTCCAGTAGAAGAGATCACAAAAGAGCCATTATACAGTGCCAAGAAGCACAAAGCTAAATGAAACCAACCAATCCTGATGGAATTGATGAGAATCTGCACCAAGACAAAGGACTTGCTTTTGATTTTGATGAAGCAACTGTTTGACAATGTCAGATGAAGGATTTCCTCATGTCAGTTTCAGACAAAATACCTTAACTTAGCTATAATTCTGGTTCCCCTATTCCTGAGAGTGAAGGTAAAATCAGAACAACGAATGATATTTCCCATTTACTGAAAAAAATCTAGTCCTTTTTCTGTCTCTCATAAGGGGTAATTTTCTGCAGTCCTGGCTGATGCTTGGGTAAGTGCATATTGCTGCAATGGTCCTACAGGCACTTCATTAGGCCCTGATTCTAGGAGCTGTTACAGTCTTATTCTTGCTTACTTGGAATTTTTATATACTATTTAATTTTGATTTTTTTGTCTTCTTCTATTTGATTTTCTTTATGTTTTTTACTTCCTTTTCACAATTGACTCACATACCTCATTATTCAGCCATGTATCTCATGGTGATTTGTGTATTGGTCAACAGCCTCCTCAGGGAAGATTATATAACTGTCATATAATTCTAGCTTTATAAAATTTTTTCTTGTTTAAGAGTAATTTTAGGATAAGAAACTTGCTACCTCCCTAAATCCAGAAAGTTAACTGTTTGAAGAAAGCACCATGAAGATGCCTATAGAAACCACACACTGCACCAAAAAGATCCAGAGTAAACTTTGGAATGTAGTGATTTGAACTGTAAGGGGATTGAATGAATTTATTTTGAACGTACACTCTTATGACAAAGGGGACTGCTCCTAATTGGCTTTTTGTCGATGTAGCAATCATTGGTTTTGTTTTTCTCTTTTATTTCACTCTTATCCCCAAATTACTGTAATTTCCCCTTAGGGAGTTCAATATTGTATGTACCTCTAGTTAAAGATTTTTTAGAGATATAAGTTGGTTATATGTTCTGATTCCATGGGGAAACTAGGTTTGTAAATCCAGGATATTTCTATATGCTCATTTTCCATTGAAATCACAAAGGGGATTGTGTAATTACAATTTTGTATCCCTGGACTCCATTTCCCAGAACACCACTTTTGTCCTCCCTTATGTTTTGGAAATAAAAGTTTCTGTAACCTTGCCTCTCTCTCTCTTCTTCCACTAAAGCAGTGAGGAAAACTTCTCTTCAGTCAGGCTTTTACTTTCATTCTTTTTATTTCCTCTATTTGAAGTGATTATTAATAAATCTTATAAAATATAATACTTGGAGTTACTAGATATTAATTATAATCTTTCAAGTATTCTTGATTTTTAAAATCTATGATAATGAAACAGTTTTATTGTGTTTGTTGTTTTGTTAAGTTTTCTAAGGCAAAATATATCTTTACAGTTACCATTTGACTAAAAGATATCAAAAATACAAGTTCCCAGGTTGTTGATTATTGCCTGTAATAAAGCATTTAAGTATGAAGAACAGAACATAGCCTTAAAGATTTTCATCCAGCAAAGCAGTCCCCATGCAACCTTATTATATATCTTAAGATCACACTAGATTTCTTAGGAGAGACAATAGGATAGGAACTGGAACTAGGATTTCATTGGTCAGAGGAAATATCAGCTGAGGAAATTTCATTTGCCAAGAAGGTCAGCATCTTCTTCACAAATTAGAATCTTAGAGAGTTGACTAGAATACTGAGAAGCTATATGACCATAAGCTATAATCAGTGTGTGAACTTGAACCAGGAAGAATTTGACCCATGTCTTCTTGGCTCTGAAGCCAGCTCTTTACCCATTATCACATGTTGCCACTCAATATAATAATAGTCATAATAAAAATAAGCAATTTTGTTGTTCAGTCATTTCAGTTGTGTCTGACTCTGTATGACCCTATTTGGGTTTTCTTCACAAAAAATACTGAAACAGTTTGCTAGTTCCTTCTCTAGCTCATTTTACAGATGATGAACTAACACAGGGTTAAATGACATGCCCAGACCTACCGAGCAAGTAAGTGTCTGAAGACAGTTCTGAACTCAGGAAAATGAGTTTTTCTGAATTCAAGACCAGTGCTCTATCCATTGCTTCACCTAACTAGCTAATAATAATATTTATAATAAATTGTTCAAATTATAATGTTTAGTAATTATGAAATGTTTTGTATCTATTCTCTTATTTGATCCAACAGAGATAATATGATTTGATATCTTTTGATAATGAGTTTTAAGCAAGATATACAATAGGAAGATAGTTATATACCTGAGATGTTTTCTATTAGCATGAAGGAGACAGCACAAAGTCTAAATGAAAGAGGGATTCCCAATTAAAGGTGAGGTTCTCTACATGCTCCATTTATTGATGACATTATACCAATTGCTTCAAGATGAGCAATACTGTAGAGCCTCCCAAATGACATCTACAGTAATTCAAGTGAGTTCAACCTAATAATTCACACAGAGTGGGAAAAAATAGTTTCATTAAGATTTTCTTACTCTAAGGGTTTAGAATCAGAAAACCTTCTAAGAAAAAGGAACATGGCAATATTACACAGAAAATGGTTCTACTGAAGTTTGGTTTCCAGAGTTTATGAAATGGAAACTGTCCAATGATTGGCAGTCAAGTTTTCTGGAAGGTCAGAGCCCTTTGACCCATAAGTCCAAGAAACATGAGCCCACATTACTTCAGTTTGGACAATACTCATCTACACATTTCCTTGAGCTTTTGAAACACTGAATCTTCTGTGTTTCTGTATCTTTCTTTTCTCAGTACTTTTAGTGGGCTGTCCCAGAACCTGAAATGTTCTTCTTCAGTTTTTCTTGGAATCTCTAGATTCTTTCAAATCTCAGGTTAAATGCTGTCCTCTAGATAACGTGTTTCCTTATCTCTCCAGCTGGTATTATCTTCCTCCCCAAATGACCTTATATCTATTTTGTATGTGGTTATATTGTAAGGGTGTGCCTCATTTGGATTTCAATAGCTCATAGGCTGTAAAAGCCAAGAACTGAAACAAAGAAATGTAAGGATAAGATGTTTCATATGATTGAATCACTCTCTACTTTATAGGGGATCTGAATTATCTAGTAGATTTACATATGAAAAATGCCAGCAAAAACAATGCCTTCATAACATTTCCCCAGTTATTCCTTTTCATTAATCAATAAAAAGAACATTAGAGCTTCATTCTAAATTCCAGAAATGTTTAGCCATGGTTGCACAAATGACCATTGTCTAGTTATGACCAATCTTAAAGAGATGAAAATTTGAATAAGGTATCATGTGATCACTGTAAGTCTATCTATCACTGAGTGTGTCTGTCCCTGAGCCAGGATGAAGAATTATACCTTGCTTTTACTACCTCTTGCCTATTAGGTGACAAACTTCAGCTTCAAGGTCTTCAGGAAGAGCAACTAAAGAAATGGAAAGGCTGTTGCTGATCCCAGGAGAAGGGTCTCTACTCTTTCTGAAAGAACACAGCAGTACCCAAGCTAAGGGTTATTGATGACCCACAAGCTTGAAGTGTTGAAGATTGTAGCTACCCATCAAGCAGCAGACTCAGGAATTAAAGTGAATCAAAACAACCAAAAGGAATGCCCATCTAGAACAGAGAGAAGTCCAGCCACATGTGTTCCTGACCCAAGTTTTACTATCACTGTTCTTTAAATTTGTTCCCACCTTTCCTGACTCCCCACTTCCAAACAGATTGTGTGTATGTAGGAGAATTTGCCTCAGGTTTTTGAAGCAAACAGTTTCTATTGACTATTCTTGTTTGAATAACTGTCTCTGATGGTTATAATTTCGTTTACAGGCTAGTTGTTATTGGGAAATGCACTCCTGGGTAAGCAGAAACTACAGTAGTAGGAGCAGCCACCCAGAGGATTCTCCCTAAAATCCTGAAAGTAGTAGTCAGCCACCATCTGGGAATTTAAATTCTGAGTAAAGTATCTGGGAGGAGGGAGAGAGCTACACACATATGTCCATGTTGTCTCCCCTGTCTAGATTGTGAACTCCTTGAGAGCAAAATCATTTCACTTTAGCCTTTGTATTACCAGGTCCTAGAACAGATTATGGTTGTTTCTTTCCTTCCAACTACATATTTCTAAAAAGAAAGCAATTTCCACTCCTGGAAACCAGGGTTGAACCACCAAAAAATTATTTATTCATTTATCTGCCATAGAAAACTCACAGAGGACAAAAGGAGGGGATTTTTTCTAGGTTAGTATGCTAAAGCCATCTAATTTTTCTGTCTTGGGATATATTTTTAGCTTTTCAAATATGAAAGACAAAAGAGCTAAAAGTAAGGCAGGCTATGGTTCCTGGAGTACTGTACTTGTAATTAGGAGATCTGAATTCCAATTCTCCCTTGGACATGTTTTAGCAGGGTGGCCCTGGACAAGTTACTTCATCTCTCAGTCTAAGTTTCTCCATTTGTTAAATGAGGAAAATATGCTTGTACCATCTATAGAATTAAGTGTTACGAGGAAAATACTTTGCAATCTTTAAAGTATTATTTAAATGCATAATCCTTATTCATAATTTATGGTTATAAACATCTCACTGGATCATCCACCTTTTCTTTAAATATGTACATTCAAGAGATTTTTGCTACATTTAAAAATGTTTTTCTTTAGAGAAAAATATCTCCAATTACTACAATGAAAGTCATTAGGGAAAACAGGAATTTATGCATCAGAATTTTTTGGCAACTTTTCAAGAATGTTTCTCTACTGAATTAATATAAATCTGAATTCTGTTGCTTCATGGGCCAGGACCTCACATTCAAGAAGACCTTGTATTTGAGGGCATAGACAATGCTCCAATAGATAGTATATTTTTCCATGAAGAAACTGTCAAATAAATCCATATTCTTAACTTTGTATGATATTTGAACAGTGACAAAATGTGAGATTTTATTCCCAATGATGCCAGCATTCAGAACAAAGAACTCCAACTGAATCAAGGGTAAGGGAATAGATAGGAACAATAATACTTCCCCATTTTGAAATTTCTATACAAAAATTACAAAAGTGGAAATAATAACGTCCTAAGCACAAAATGCAATACTTTCTAACCTGGAAACATTTGGTAAATATTTGGAAACTTAGAGAATATCCATCAGTTGAGGAATGGCTGAACAAGTTACGGTATAGGATTGGGATAGACTCTTATTGTACTATAAGAAATTATGAAGAGGAAGGTTTCAGAAAAACCTGGAAGATATATGAACTGATACAAAAAAGGGGAGTGAGCAGACCCCAGGAGAACAATGCACATAATAATAGTAGTATTGTAATGATAACCAACTGTGAAAGACTTAGCAACTTTGATCAATAATCGTGATCTACAAGATTTATGATTTTTAAACATTATATCCAAATCCAGATAGAGAACTCAATACAGATTGAAGCATAATTTTTTCTTTAGTTTTCTTGTTTCTTTTTTTCCACAACATGGCTAATGGAGAAATAGGTTTTGTATGATTTCATATTTGTAATGGATATCATATTTTTCATATTCCCAATAAGTAGGGAAAGAAGTGATGGGAAAGAGAACATTTGGAACCAAAAATAAAAATTAAAAAGAAAATGTAAATAAATAACAATAAGCTGAGACCATGACTCTAAACAACAAACAACAATTAAGACCATAAAAATTTGTTAGTTCAAAGAATAATAAGGTTCTTGTTTGTTCTTCTACTCTAACCTATAATCATACTGTTTGAATTGAGGCCTCCTAAGTTTGTTATAGTCATTAGTGTTTGTTAATAAGACGCACTTATATTTTACAAGTAGATATGAATGAAATTATGAATAATGAAGGTCCTGTTTACACTTATCACCTATAATCACAGCTAATATTTCTAGGAGTGGGGGCAGACTCTGTCAATATTTTCCAAAAATTATATCACTAAGTAAAGTCCTAGGCTTAATAAAAGCTAAGAAATGGTTCAAATACTTGATAGAAGATGTATTAATGGACTTTAATGATGAGGATTAACTTAAGTAATTAATTCTGTGGTTATTTGAGGAGTGCTAATAAAGGTAACTCATTCCAAGATATCTACTCCCTCCCATGGTGCCTGAAATTATACTCAACTATAAAGCAGCCATTCTTAACCTGTGATCTGTGGATAGATCTCATAAAGTTCATGAACTTGGATAGAAAAAAAAAATTACAGCTTTATTTTCACTAACTGGAATTTGGCATTTCTTTTAATTATTTAAATACATTGTTCTGAGAAGAGATCAATAGGTTTCATCAAACTTGAAAAGGGGTTCCTAACACAAAAAAAGTTAAGAATTCCTTGTAGAAAAGTTATATCTAGACATGCTCTGATAAGCCTATCCTAAAATTTTCTTGTATAACCTTAACATTGTCGATGTGAGATTCCCTCATCAAAGTCAACTCCCTAGTAACTTCTATGTTACAAACCTTTGCTCTGTCTTTGAAAGCTCCTTGACAAGTTATGAATTCTGGAAATCACTGAAATAATACCACCTTGATAATTAATTTCATGGTCAGTTAATACTACATTGCTGATGAATTTCATACTTGAGCTATACCCTTAGACCTGACCTTTAGAAAGGATAGAGCAAGAGATCTGGAAATAGTGAAAACCAGAACTGAAAATGGAGAGAAGGAAACCTATCAGATATGTATATATTCTGGCTCCTTGAAGGGAAATCTACATAGTTACATGACCCTTTGGCCATGATAGAATAATATAAATAAGAGAATTCACTATTCTAGTTTATGGTCCCAGAGGTACTAGTTGATATAGTCAATAGTAGAACAATGAGGAATTCCTTGACTACCATGGAAATTACAGAAATACAAGCCAGAAGGAATGCACTTATAGTATGAGAATGACCTGGTGGGGGGAGACAGGGGAAAGGGTAGTTTGGTTAAGCAGTAATTCCAAAACATTTAAAAAAATTTTTTTTTCTTTAATTCCATGTACCTGGACCAAGTGGAATAAATCATAGGATTACAGATTTAGAACTAAAAAGAATGTCAGAGGTAATCCAGTCCAACTTCCTCCTTGTACAAATGAGGAAAGTGAGGTCACAGGAGGATAAGTGAATTACACAAAAGTCACACAGGAAGTATTAAAGAAATGAAAGAAATGCAGGTCCTTTGTCTCCAGAAATAACATTCTTTCTACTTTATTACTCTGCCTTTTGTGGGAGAGCTTTAATGTAAAACCCTGAATCTGGACAGTTTGCCCTTGTTAAGAATGAAAGACTCCAATAACTAGCCTGAAAAAAAAAAGATATTTATTAATTTGGAAGCAGTGTTGAAAGGTCAGGACAAGCAAGAATGGACACTGCCTCCTAGAGGAGATGGATTCTGGGTTTCTTATACCTTTTAGACAACAAGGGCTATGTGACCAGAGATGTGGAGGTGGGATTAGGTTAGTTATTAGTGGGGGATGTTTGTCAGTCACCTGGCCAGGGATGAAGTGATGTTTTGTGTCCCAAAGATACAAGAGGGTGACCTAGAATAGTTTAGGGGATGAGTAGATGTCCTAGATACAGCCCAGTGGTATCAGAGCATAACTGAGAGAGAGATATATGTGTCTATCTCAAAATCTAGGGGAGAATTTAAGGGGAATATTTCTCTCAGGGGTCTTTCCTTATCATGGGTCGCTGATGCTCAAGGTCACATTTCCCTTAGCACTACAAGAATGCATGGAAGGAAAGAATTTTCCTCCTTTCCTTTTGACCTAGAAAATTTCTAGATTTTGGAGTGTCCAAAGGAAATCCAGGGTCCCATACCATGCCAACCAGGAGCAAAGGAACGGAGTATTGTATAGAAAAGCCAATTCAGACCTTGCCTTTCACAGGTGTTGTGATTTGTAAAGATCATACAGGTCCTAGGAAATTAGCAAATCTGAATGTTTTACCTTGGTTGGGGGGGAATAAGGCTCAACTCAAGGGTAATACCATAAAGATCATTGATGATTTAGTCATTGTATATAACAAAAATAAGTTTCACTGGAAGGACGAGTTGCTTGACTCTATCAACTATGAACACATTCTCCTTTTGAAGGAATATGAATAAGGTAAAAATTAAAAAAAAAAAGAGCTACAGATGTCTAGCCAAAATGACTGACCAAACAGAGGCAGACTGCATGAGTATTACATACCTTCCCTAGCAAAAGCCTGAAATTCAGAACAGACAATAATGATCCAAAAATGCAATGAAAAAGTAGATCAAGTAGAAGCTCTGAGTAATACAAAAGAGGACTCCCAGCAGGGCTAGTGCCAGTACAACCATGCCTTCAGAGACCCATCAAAGATGGCCCAAAGGCTTAAGGACACATTGTGCATGGGGTTTTATGACTGGAGGTAGCAAGATCTACGGATTAACCCCCAGCTAGAACAGAAAATCTCAGAAAGTCTCAGAATTGGGAACTAGGAAGTCCTAAGAGAGGTAATTGTGACCAGGAGATTCAACACTCTGAACTTCAAAGAGATAGAAGGAATAACCCAGGAGACAGAAGTTAGTGAAGTTGCACAGGTGATTACAGGAGAGTAGTACCACACAGGGACTACCATCCCACCCAAAAACATATCAAGGGCAACACAAAGCCCCAATTCAGGAACAAAATTATTATTTAAAACCTCAGTCAGTATAAGAAATAGTTGCAGATCGATAGATTCCTAAAATATAAAGAGAAACATCTGAAACAACTGAAAGTAGAAATTCAAAGGGGAAAATGGATTTTTCTTCAAGAACTACATGAATACTTTGAAGTAATTAACCAAAAGTTTAAAAAAGCAAAAGAAATAAAAGTTATGACAAAAAGAATTGAAAAGAGAAAAAATCATTTAGGACAGAAAATTGTGAAACTTAGCTGAGAAAAACAGATTCGCTATAAATTAGAATAGGCTCAAAAGAGACCATTTACTCCAGGAATTTTTTTTTAAGGAAAAAATTAAAAGGTTGGAAGGAATGGAAGATTCAAGATATCTGATATATAAAACAACTGACTTGGAAAAGACCTTAAGGAGACATAATTTAAGAATCACCATATTCTCTAAAAATGATGATTTAAAATATAAGCCTAGATACTATATTTCAAGAAATCATAAAGGAAAAACTGCCCAGATCTACTAAAATCAGAAAGTAAATTTAGGAAAAAGTCCTCTACTGAAAGAAATGCCCAAAGGAAAAATCCCAGGAATGTCACTGCCAAAATTCTCAGCTCTCACTCCCAAAATCTTCAGCTATTATCTTGTGACTCAGAGCCATCAATGCCCAGCCCTCTGATAACTGAAATGCTCTCCCTGCTCCACTCCTACTACTGATCTCCCTGGCTTCCTTTAAGTCACAATTAAAATCTCACCTGTAGGAAGCCCTCTCCAATTACTCTTAATTCCATACCTTTCTTCTGTTAAATTTTTTTATGATAAAAAAGTGTCTTTTGCATATATGTGTTTGCCTATTGTCTCTCCCTTTAGATTGTAAGCTCATTTAGAACAGACATATTTTTTGCCTCTTTTTGTATCCATAGAAGTTAGCACAGTGCCTAGCATATAGTAGGAACTCAATAAATATTGAATTTAAATATTGAATTATTCTATGCCTAAAACCTCAAGCAGTCCATAGTATAACCTAGTGCACAAAGGACACACACAATACAAAATGTAGATATACTATGGGGAAGTCATAGAGTTAACCAGAATTCTAAGAGCTATACTATTCTATCTGATTCTTCTGATCTCCTCCTATCAACAAACAATTCTATAATCACAGTATAATGTCAAGTTCAGAAATACCAGAGGCATGAGCAAGCTCTGCTATGAGTCAGCCTTAGCGTGAGAGAGGCTGATGCCCTAAGGGTTGTTATCAGTAGATACTACCTTCCTGCTCTCACCACTCAGTAGCCTCTTTTTGATAATATGGTCCTACAGATTAATGAATTTGCTAATAATCATTCCAAAATGCCCAAGTTCTTTAGCTGTGGCAGATGTGCAATTAATCTTTATATATTGGAGCAACATGAGACATAGGGACACAACCTATTTTCCTCATCATTAGAGTTCCTTCTCTATCTTACCCCTGACCCAAAGAAAGTTGTTGATGATCTTACTTTGCTCCAATGGTCCCATAGTTTTAAGATAAAGGGTTGCCTTGAACTAGCCAAGTTCCTGAATCAAGGAAATTTATATTTAAGACTTTTTAGGTCACCATCCTCTTCTCTGAGAACCCAGACCAAGGACAAACTTCCTTATTTTGGCAAATGCAGAAACAGCCACTCAGCAGGAATTGATTTGTCATGTGATATTAATAACATCATGTAGCAGCTCTTCTTTGCAGTGTTTAGCATATGGATTATCTGTATGCTCTCTCCTACCAACTATTAATTCTTAGATGTTTTCTTTCAGTTACATAATGAAAAAATTCATTTTAGCAAGTGATTGTATTACTAAGGCCAAACAAAAACAACTTTGGCATTTCCATTTAATTTCACATCTGTCAGTTAAGGCAAAATTTACAAAGGGCAAAAGAGGTGAGAGAATTACCATAGCTAGTAAAATATTCATCCAAATAAACAGAATCCTGAATTATCAGAATTTTTCAAATTACAATCCACTATTCAGACAGATAAACACCAATGAAACAAGCCCAAGGGAGTGATTGGATGGGATAGGAGGAGGGTAGCATTATAGGAACTTCCCTGGGGATAGATATCTGTTTAGTGCAACTCCCTACACCTTCTACATCTCTAGCCATTGCAATGAGAACAGATGTACCAAATAGTGATTCAGAGACCCTAAAAGGTTGTTAGTCAAACTCTTTTTTAAAAAGATGGAATTACATTCAACATCTGTACTTACTAAAGTAAGAAAAGGACCACTTTCATTTTAGAAAAACATTCAGCATCACCAGAAGCACAGAATTTTAGAGTTGGAAGTGACTTCAGCAGCTATCTGGCCCAAAATATTCAAAAAGAAGAATCCTCCCTACAAAATGTGTGATAAATGGTCATCTGCCCTCTAATATGAAGGAAACTACTCTATCCTGGGATAGCCCAGTTCACATTTCACTTAGGATAGCTCTGATAGTTAGGAAGCTTTTCTTGACATTAAGCTGAAATTTGCTTCTTTGTAATTTACACCCATTACTCCTGGTTTTCCCTTTGGGTGCCAAGAACAACTAGAATCTCAAATGCACATGGTGGCCCTTCAAATATAGTTAACATCTCCTCTTTGTCACCACATGAAAAAAATATATATCAGCCCTCAGTTACCCAAAGGAATTGCACAAAAAAAGAACTTCCCATTCCTCAAGTGTGCTAGTTTATATGTATATAATACTTTAAAATACATTAATTTATTCATTCCTTTTTTTTTCGATAAACTCTAAGTGCCTACTATGTGCAGATCACTATGCTGGGGGAGAAACAAAACAAATAAAACATGAAGCATATACTCTATTAGGGAAATAAGAACCAGATATTGACAATACATAATGTTATATGATAAATGTGGAAACAAGTGTGGACTGGGTTTTTGGAAACACCAATTTTGCCCCATCCCCTGAGAACTCCCCTCTAGGGAATCCCAGACTGACCCTCTTCAGACTGAACAATAGACTCTAAAGTACTTAATGATCCCAGTTTAGGTGGGACTAGTATAGATCACTGTCAAATGTTAAGTACCCTTTTTGCCCTAGGAGTTTCTCCCATTGTATCAGAGATCTATTCCCAACAAGACCAACACCTGTGCAGGAACCATCCTTTTAGTATCCATTGTAGTAAACCACTCTCTGCTATCCCAGCCTCTGGCTACAGCCTCTTTCCTAAGCCTGCTTACAACTGTCAGTGTATATTTGATGTCCTGAGTTCCCCAAAAGGTATGTAAGATTCCTGTGTTTTATTGTTCTTTGGAGAATCATCTCACATGGTGATTCTCACAGAGATATTTTTCCCAGAGTCCCAGAGTCCCAAAGCCCTTGGCTCTGTGTGGTTTTTAGGCTCCTGACTCTATGTGGTGGCCAAATATTCAACACCCTTTCTTGACTGAAGACTTGGTTGTGCTGACTAATTTGGTAATTCTGTGTTTTTCCAGGTTGACACGAGTTTTACACAACCAAGGGCTTTGTGAGATCCAGAAGATAATTTCCTAAAGCATAGGTCTAATGTCACCATCATGTTCCATAAGTTCCAGGGTTCCCTATTACATCTAGGATAAAATGTAAAGCTTATCTGTTTCCCATTTAAAGCTCTTTAAAATCAGGTACTTTGAGGCAGATAGGTGGCTCAATAGAATATGCTATGTGTCCTTGGACCAGTCATTTACCATAATGTCCTAACCCTTGCCACTTTTCTTCCTTGGAATTGATATTTAGTATGGATTCTAAGAGAGAAGATAAGGGTTTAAAAATAAATATATGACTGTCAATTTGGAAAAATACAAAACCACTGTAGTCATAAAAACCAATTCTTTAATCAGGATAAGAGACAAGTCCTTAATATTCAGCTGCCTCATGGACTCAAGTGCTAAATACCACACTGAGCCAAAGCTCTGGGGCTCTGGGGACAATGTCTCAGAAATCCACCATCAAAGATGATTTTCCAAAGAATACTAGAACTTAGGGACTTATATACTTTTTGGAGAATTAAGTGCAGCAAACATCCACTGACAGTTTACAAGCAGGCTTGGGAAAGAGGCTATAGAGAGGCTGGGGTATCAGGGAGTGGTATCCTACAATGGATACAAAAGGAGGGTTCTGGTCAGGGGTCAGCTATCTGGGAGAGGTCTCTGATACAATGGGAGAAACTTCTAGGACAAAAAGGGTCCTTAAGATTTGATTACTGTCTATTAGTCTCACCTAAACTGAGATCATTAAGTACTTTAAAGTTTATTGTTCATTCAGGTATAAGATCAGTCTGGGATTTCCCCCAAAGTAAGGTTCTCAAGAGATGGGGCAAACTTTGGGTTTCCAGAAATAAAGTTGATATGATCAAAATAAATGAGGGGGCAGCTGGGTAGCTCAGTGGATTGAGAGTCAGGCCTAGATATAGGAGGTCCTGGGTTCAAATCTGGCCTCAGACACTTCCTAGCTGTGTGACCCTGAGCAAGTCACTTAACCCCCATTGCCTAGCCCTCACCACTCTTCTGCCTTGGAGCTAATATTGGCTCCAAGACAGAAGATAAGGGTTTTTATAAATAATCAAACAAACAAATAAATAAATGAATGAATGAATGAACAAGCAAACAAATAAATGATTAGATAGATAAATAAATAAATGAATGAATAATTGTTGATTGATTAATTCAATCTAACCTCTATCTGAGCTTCTGCTACTATCACTTTTACTCTCTACCCCTTTCTTCTTCCTCCTCTTATTTTATATATATATGTTTCAACATCTTTTGCCTTGTTGCTTCTCTTGACTTCTCAGGTCATGCACCAAATGGCTTCTTGTAAACATCAGCAACGAATCAGAGCACTCCTTTCCTGCTCATTGATGAACCAGTGCATTGAAGAGCATATTGGGTATTCCTTAGGGTGTTTTTTTGCTATGACTGAGACTATACATTCTTAAAGTCTCTTCTCCTTCCTCTAAATCTTCTCTCCACTTTTTGGTGTGAGAACATTCTGTAAGCAAGGAAACCAAACTACTTTTCAGATAACTGGGTTTACTTTTTTTTTTTTTTAAGAATTGAAGGACAAAGGAAATGTACCATGAGAAGTTTCTGATTTGATGGAGGCTGATAAAGTTAAAATACTTGACAGCCAAGTTAGCTTTTTTAATTAGGATGCAAGTAATAAAGCTCAAAAGTCAATCAGTCAGCCCTGAAGAAAGTGAGTCTGTCTTCCAATCAATGGTTGTTCAAGCCTCTTTGATTAAAGGCTGGATCTGTCATTTTCTATTGTCTGAAGTTAATGAGTCACTTTGAATTAGCCCCTCTATAGATTGTTTTTGAAGTTCTGGGAAGGTAGGATATAGGGAGTTTTAAACAATGGAGCTACTTCCTCCCAGATAGGTCTTTAAATATACTTCCCTAGAGGAGCATTTATAAAGCCCTCCATTAACTCTCCCCCAATACTAACCTCTGCGCTAGTAGAGATCTGTGTCTTTATTCCTCTTTCAAATAATCAATATTTACTTGGCACCAAAACCAAGGTTCTCGAGGCTCAGTTTGGGGAGGAGTTACAGAGAGAAAATACAAAAATGCATAAGACAATTTCATAGATATCACACAGCTTCCTATATGGTCGGGAGAAAAGATACCCGTTAAAAGATAACCAACAATAAAATACAACATATAATATAAATAAGTCCCCTCTCTCTTCCAAATAAAAACAACTGAAGTTGTAGGGATTGGATGAGTTCTTTAGAGAGAGGAATAATTTCATTGCTGACCTGGTTGGTCTGGGAGGACTCTCAGAATAAGCTGTCAAGACTTGGTCCTGAGTTGTGAAATGACCCAACCGCAACTAAGTTATTGCACCTGTGAGCTTGGCTAATGAGGAAAGGAGAGGACAAACTGACTCATAATCCTCTTAGCTTCTTTCCTAAGGGAAGCTGGGAAACCATTGAAGCCTGGTGCTCATGATAAACTCAACAGGGTTTTATTAGACTGGAATCAGTAGCCTAATCTTAAAATGATCTTTGAAGTTAATTCTGTTATCTGCAAACACTTCAACTGAATAACTCTCGCTGGCCAAGCCCAGGGGGTTAGAGACTCAGGTTAGGGAGGTCAATATTATATGTTCAATTCCCTGAATGAGTCAGTCAGCCTCTGTTTCTTTCATGGGTAATCCTTTTTCCAGTGGTTCTTATAGAATATTAAAGCCAAGGTTTGCTTTGGGGCATCTCACTTTTCTAGGTCATTGCCTTCTCCAAGATAACCTGGTAATTTGTTATCTGAGATCATGAAATACATTGTCACTAACCCTTCTCATAAACAGTTCACAAGGCTCAGAGAATGAATATTTACCCAACAGATTTGTTACTGATTGTATTTTTCTTAGGTAAGGTTTGACAAAGGAGTACACAGAGTTACTTCTCCATGTTCACATTCTCTGGCTGTCCCTCATACCTGAATTCCACTCCTTTCTCACCTTAACCTCTCAAAATTCTTGGCAACAAAGCTCTTTTCTATGTCTTTCCTTGACCTCCCCAATTATTAGTGTCTGCAACCCTAACAACAACAACAACAACAAAAAAGACTAACTAAAGTACTTTCCCTTTATTATATGGACATTTTATTTACTGAGAGGGGCACAGAGAAAAAAAAAACTGTGTGAAACAGAAAATCTGTTTAAGGAGAAGCAAATAATTCTGAGAAAATATGAGAGAAAATTCATTCCTTAGATGAAATTGCTTGAAGAAAAATACATAAAGTTCTGAAAAGACTGAGTGAAAGCTTGACCTTCAGAGGCAAAATACTGACTAATTGTAACTGTAATGCAATGTTTCCAAGCAACTAATTTATGCTACATTCTTTATAGGTCTTGGAAGTTTATTACTTAGAATTCTTAATCAAAGAGATGTTTAGGGACTGAGGATTTATCATATATTAGAATAGCAATGATAATATAACCATATCATACTTTAAGGTTTACAAATATTTTAATTCATTTTAATAATTTGTTATAATTACCTTAATATCTCATTTTAATAGTTTGTTAACTATATGTATCATATCTGACGGAAATATGGATTTGTTTAATGTTAAAACAGTCAGTTTATGTCAGAAACAGAACTTAAACCCAAGTCTTCCTGACTCTGAAGTCATCTATCTATTTACTATAATATTCTACTAATATCGGACACAATTCAGAGTCATCAAAAAGTCCCATATGATAGGGGTCACGTGAAGACCATAAACAAATAAATCAGTACTCTGCAGTCAGAAGGGTGAGAAAGCACTCTACTTCACATTACTGGACTAGAGCAAGGGTTTTCAAACTGTTTTATCTCAGGATCCTTGAGCTGGGCCTTTAAGGATGGATAGAATTTGCATTTTTCTAAAAAATTGGATTTTTAATAGTGTAATAGGATCCTGATAGAATTTGGAGAGAGTCACCTGCCTAATCCACATGCCTGTTCACTTTAAATCTCCCACAATATCTTAAAACAAACAAACAAAAAATCAGCATAAGGTGGATACAGCTAAAAACCTCAAAATAGAGCCTCGGTGTGGTGAATACCAAGCTTGTGAGATGTGAGGGGGTGATAAGGAGAAATGAAAGCATGAGAAAGCTCTGTTAGTTATTATACTGGACTTCTACATAAGAAAATGATCCTGAACCTTCTGACCTTGCAGTACAACCACTGCTAAGCTAGCATGTAAGCCAGCTTTCTGAGCAGCTTTCCACCTAGAAATGATTCCCTAACAACTGGTGAAGTACTGCTTAAGTATACTCTGTTATTCTAAGAAAAAAGAAAGTTCTCTATATAACAAGAGCAACCAGGAAAGACGTATATGAAGTGATGAAAAGTAAAGTGAGCAGGACAAGAACACTGTACACAGTAAGAACAATAATTTTGATAATCAACTGAGAATGACTTAATTATTATCAACAAGGCAATGATCCAGGACAACTAGAAGGGACTTGTGAGGAAAAAGAATATCCACCATGGTAGAAGGAACAGATGGAATACAAATACAGATTGAAATATACCATTCTTCACTTTATTTCCACCATGAATTTTCCTATAGTGTAGGTAATATGTGTCTTGTTTTACAACATGGCAAACAGGGAAATATGTATTATGTGATAATATATATACAATCTATATCATATCACCTGCTCTTGGGGGGAGCAGGGAAGGGTGGAAGGAACAGGGGGGAAAAGAATGAAACAGATTTTTGGACATAACTAATGTGAGAATTTGATTGTCTTTGAAAACATATTAGTTATAATTTATTACATATTTATAACAAATCATATATTTTATTTTCATTATATATATTATTACATGCATATGTATATAAAGAAATAGTAACTCAAAAAAAAAGAGCAGGATATTCAATACTTCTGAAGAAAAAAATACCCTGAAAGACTAGTTAAGCGTGAAATATAATAGTATACAGTACGGTAACCATGAAAACATAACAGTAGCTAGCCATTTGTATAACACTTCAGATTTGTGAAGCAATTTGATTCTCACAACAATCCTTAGAGGTAGGTGCGATTATTATCACCATTTACCCATCAGGAAACTGAAGGAGAGAGAAATTAAGTGATTTGCCCAGAGTTACTTAGCTAGTAACTGTTTAAAGCTGGATTTTAATTCAATCTTCCTCTTTTGGGTTTTATCCATTGTGCTACTCATTATAAGAACAATGGACTGCATATGGGTATGATCTTTTCTTATGTGCTCAGGGTTATCCATTGGATTTCAAGTGACAGGGGAAGAAGAAAAGAAAAGGGCATAGATTTTAGAGGAGGAAAAAAAGGAAGAGATAAAGAAATAGTATTTACATTTCTTTCAATTGATTGGAGTGTTAAATTCTGAGTGTTCTATTTTAAGAAGGACTTTGATATGCAAAAATATGTCCAAAAGAGTGTGATAAAGATGGTGAGGGCCCTCAAAACTTTGTCATATGGAAGAACAATTGAAGAAACTATTGCTATTTAACCTTAGTTAAATAATAAAAGTTTAAGTGAGACATGTTGTCTCTTAATTTTCTTAAGGTATGTCATGTGAATGAAGAATTAGACTGCATTACTTGGTCCCAAGACAAAACTAGGAATAAGAAATAAAAGTGTTGAAGAGGCAGATTTCATTGTAATACAAGATAAAATTTCATAATAATAACTAGGGCTATCCCCTCAAAAAATGGAATAGACTCAATGATTACTTTTTAGAGATATTGTAGAGATGATCCCTATTCAGTTATAGATTGGACTAGAACAGTGATGGCAAACTTTTTAGAGATGGAATGCCAGGACCGGCCCCCACCCCACCTCCCCAGACTGAGTGCCATGTCCCTCCAAGAGACCACCCCTCCACCAAGTGCCAGGTGTACCCTGCCCTCTACCTTATCTGACATAGGAAAGGGAGAAAGTGCTCCCATTGGGCTGCTGACAAAGGGTTGAATGAAGTGAGGAATGTCCTCAGTGAGTGTAGGGGGAGGGAGTTACCTGAGAACTCTGTTCCCCTCCAGCTCTGTCACCTGTGAGCTGCCCACATTACCTCCTGAGCTGCCATTGAGCTATTGGGCAGAGAGGCAGGTGATGTGAAAAAATGTTATCAAATATGGTGGAGAGGGGGAGGGAAATAACTCCACCTGAGTCCCTCTGCCTTTCTAGTAATGAACTCTTAGGGGAAGGGAGCCACATGGCCATAGAGAGTTCTTTGCATGCCATCTTTGGCACCCATACCATAGGTTCACCATTACTGGACTAGAGCAAGGGTTTTCAAACTGTTTTATCTTAGGATCCTATTACACTATTAAAAAATTTTTAAAACCCCAAAAGAGTTTTTGTTTATAATGGGTTAGATCTATCAATAGTTACTCAATTGGAAATTAGAATAAATATGTTTTAAATATTTGTTGACATTTGAAATAGCAATAAGATCAATTCCACAATTCTATGAAAATAATTGTATCAATGGGATCCGGGAAGGCTGGATATTTTAGAGGTGACACAAATCAATGATTCTCAGATTATTTCAGTAAACAGACTACTTTGGCAAGGTCAAAACCCAACAAAGATTGACTAATAAACCTATCATCTGCTACTCAGTACAAAATACATTCCTATAGTGTTTCAGTGAAATGCATACTTTCTTTGAATACTGACTCCAAATTTACAAATGTAGGTAGAAATAGAATGATTTATGGGATTATAATGAAAACTGTAATTGTTGTCAGTGACAGCTCATAAAATCATTGATCTAGAAATAGATTCAATCTGTAAAGCCATCAAATACAACCCCCTCTTCTATTAATAAGGAAACAGAGGTTAAATGACCTCCTCAACATGATATATGTAGTGTTAAAGGCAGGATTTGAACACAAGCCAAAACTAGTGCTCTTTCCACCATACCAAGCTCCCTTTCAGTATCATTCTGTAAATATATAATATTATCTGATATTCAAGTGTTACTAAAAAATTGCTAAGTATCAGAGTAAATAGAGATCAGGACTTAGAGCCCAGAAGAATAATAGGTTGAACTCCTCCCTCAGATACTTAATCTCTGTGTGACCCTGGTCAAGTTTCTTAAACTCTCTGTGTCTCAGTTTCCTCATTTATAAAATATCTCCTACCTTACAGGGTTGTTGTGACAATCAAATACTAAAAGTTGTGGTAGAGACTTGAAGAGAGAGGTTTTTCAGGACAAGCCAAGATGCAAGAGTCAAGGATGGGGACCTATCTGTCAATCAAGAAGAAGGTTCCAAAGGGATTGTTCCCAGGAGGAGAGGCAGTTGAGCTGGCCAGGGGGAGAAACTTGGGACTTTGTTTCCCTCTCTGGAGTTGAGGTTGGCTAAGGACACTTGTGGGGCTGACTTGGTTTTGGGGACTTTCTGATCAAGGGAGAACCCTCTGCTCTCTCTAAGATTTTGTCTGACCAACATTTGGAGGAAAGCAAGGCTGAAGGAGAGATTTTTGAACTTTGTTTTTCTCTGGGGTTAAGCTGAGAGACCTTGCTGACTTTGTGAAGAAGAAGAAAGAAGATTTTAAACAGCTATCGTCCTCCATCTCTCTAACTGTCTTAGAGTCAAAATTTGTGACTGGACTACTTGCTCAAACCCTCAAAGCCTCTCCCATTTTAGATTAGGGACAACCTCATCCCTCTTACCTCAGTTTCCCATCCTGTTATCCCAATAAACCCCTTGACTTGAAAAGGAAAAGAAAAAGAATATCTTTATAGGTCACTAGGGGGAGAGAAGAAGCCAAAGGCTTCAAGAAGAACTGGGAGGAGAGGGAGACAGGAGGGAGAGGGTTGGAGAAGGAAGGGAGTGAAGGGGGGAGGAGATTAGAAAGATATACTGATCCATCAGCCATCAGTAAGGATCAGTAGGCAAACCCCAGAGCATTCCCCAGAGCAGTTTCCCTGTGTGGCAGAATCCCTGTACTAGAATATCTCAGCATTTCTCATTCCTATCTCTATTACAACCAAGCAGTTTCAGGTTCCCCCCTTAGCAGTTCTCTCTAGTCACAGCCAGAGTACAGCAGTCATTGCAACCAGAAACAGTTTCTTCAGTTTACCTTTATTCTGTTTCAAAGTGTATGTGCTGTCCTAAAAGTTTTGGTTTGGTTTTAAGCTAGTCTCATACTTATTCTATATATAATATGTAATAGATAACTATATTTTCACTATATACATCAGAATCATTGTAAAGAAAGCAATATGTGAATCTTGAAGTGCAATAGAAATTAAGAGCATTATTGTTATTGTTATTATTATTATCCATACAGCTTTTTCAAGGTCAAAATTTTCCCCAAAATAGGTATAGTCTTCATGGTTCATGATCCAAATTCATTTGGTTTTCTAATGGCCAGCGTTTCTAGCCTTAAGACTATCTTCAAGAAAACAATGAAATAAGAGAAAAAAACTCCTTTCCCACCAGGTCAGTTCCCTATTTGAATAGGAAAAAAAGTCAATTCATTCACTCATTCATTCATCCACTCACTCATCCATTCAACAATTACACATTGAGCACATATTGTCTAGTGTAGTAGTCTCTAGGTAACCGAGGATGACGATTGTCTTTGTGCCTGAAGACTTAAGTGGAAAAGTCGATGCACAGAGACAGTCCCACTCTCTCGGCATTGGAAGTCTGGGTCCAGTGGCACGAAAAGTCATTACACCTGAAGACTTCCTCAGCTGGATTGGATAGCCGTGTTGTCTTTTGTGCTCCAACATGCCCTAAGCACTCCACAGTGCTTTGCTGTGTTGCCCTCTCAGCCGTTGAACCTTCTTGTTAGTTTCTTCCTCCTGTTCTGCCGAAACAGTCTTCACATGCTGGGTGAGCAAAGCCCTAGTTCACCAGAGGTCCACGACAACGACCCAATGGCTTACCCTCACAAGGTTTAGCCGGCCTGTCGAAGCCGTTGCCCCGGGGTGTGGCCGCTGCTGCATGCTAGCAGCTCCTGGGAGCCACAAGTGAGATCTGGGTGTTAGGTGAGGGTCAGAGGCTGGAGAGCTGCCCTAGAAGGGCACAACAAGACCTCCATACCAAAGATATTACTCCTCCCTGAGCACCCCATACACCCCACATATCGTCTAGAAAACCGTAAATAATACAGAAAGAAGACTAAATGCAATATATGGTCCTTACTCTTAAGAAGAGTATTGTGGGCAAGCTGGGAAGGCAAAATGATATAAACATTGTATTAAGTCTGATCAAGAAGTATGGATAAAGTACTATAGGATGGTAGATTTAGAACTATTTTTTATTGTAATCATTTCAGTCATGTCCAAACTTTGTGATCCTATTTAGGGCAATGATGCTGGAATTGTCTGCCAGTTCCTTTTCCATCTCATTTGACAGATGATGAAACTGAGGCAAAAAAGGATAAGTGACTTGCCCAGGGTTACCCAACTAGTAAGAGTGTGAAGGCAGATCTGAACTCAGGAAGATTAATAATCCTGACTCCAAGTCTGGCACTCTCTCCATTGAGCCACCTAGCCACTCCTTTTAGAAATATAACTTCAGACTTCCGGTTAAGATGGCGGCTTAGAGAAAGCTAAAGCTCAGATCTCCGGAAAACCCTTCCCGACCAATCTCAAACGATAAGCTCCTAAGGCGCCGAAATTCAAAACGATCAACAGCACAGACCCTGGGAACCCTCCTCCTGGACCTGGACCCGGTTCAAAAGGTACGGCTCCCCTTAAAAGCCAGAACCCGAGATCACTCGGACCTCAGGGGTAGGAGCGCAGAGTCCAAGGCTCCGGGAAGCCGCAGCCCGGCCGGCTCAGAGAGCAGGGTCCTCGGAAACAACAACCCTCAGGGCCTTCTACAGTCCCGGTGAAAGTTACTGCCTGGGGCCTCCGCTGCAGAGAGCTGGTCAAAACAACAGCAACCCTCAGGGCGGGCAAGACAGCCTCACGGGCTGGATCCTGCTATCCAAGTCTCAGTGAAAGTCTGTGCTCTCGGAGCTTGGGGAAGCGGCAGCCCATCCCCCCGCAGGCCGAGGAAACAGCCTCACAGCCAGCGATTCTGAAGGCAACTTCCGGAAAGCGAGCCGGGGGGAGAGTGTGGCCTCGTGGTCCGACCCTTCCATTCCAGTTCCAGTGAGGCATATTCAGTTTAACCCAGGGAAAGCCCATAGAACTATCTGCCCAGGACTGCCTCTGAACACCAGAAAGAGACAAGAAAAACTAATCCTCCACATTCAGAGATGACAAACTCCACAGAACCACAGAAGCCCCAAAATACCAAGAAAAATAAGAAGAAAGGGGCGACTTTGGACACATTCTATGGAGCCAAAATACAAAATACAGAGCAGACAGAAGATAATATAAAAGAAAATGCTCCAAAACCTTCCAAAGGAAATGGAAACTCTCCACAAACCTATGAAGAATTTGAAGCAAGAAATGACCAAAAAGATGGAAGCCTTCTGGGAGGAAAAGTTGGAAATAATGCAAAAGAAATTCACGCATCTACAAAACCAGTTTGACCAAACTGTAAAAGAAAACCAGGCTTTAAAGGCCAGAATCAGGCAGCTGGAAGACAACGATCGTGTAAAAGAGCAAGAATCAATAAAGCAAAGCCAAAATACCAAGAAATTAGAAGAGAACATAAAATATCTCACCGACAAGGTGATAGATCTGGAAAATAGGGGGAGAAGGGATAATTTAAGAATAATTGGACTCCCAGATAAGCCAGAAATAAACACCAAACTGGACATGGTGATACAAGATATAATCAAAGAAAATTGCCCAGAGATTCTAGAACAAGGGGGCAATACAGCCACTGACAGAGCTCACAGAACACCTTCTACACTAAACCCCCAAAAGACAACTCCCAGGAATGTAATTGCCAAATTCCAAAGCTATCAAACAAAAGAAAAAATCCTACAGGAAGCCAGAAAAAGACAATTTAGATATAAAGGAATGCCAATCAGGGTCACCCAAGACCTTGCAAGTTCTACTCTGAATGATCGTAAGGCATGGAACATGATCTTCAGAAAGGCAAGAGAGCTGGGTCTCCAACCAAGAATCAGCTACCCAGCAAAACTGACTATATACTTCCAAGGGAAAGTATGGGCATTCAACAAAATAGAAGACTTCCAACTTTTTGCAAAGAAAAGACCAGAGCTCTGTGGAAAGTTTGATACCGAAAATCAAAGAGCAAGGAATACCTGAAAAGGTAAATATTAAGGAAAGGGGAAAATGTTATCTTCTTCTTTTACTCAAACTCTCTTCTATAAGGACTACATTTATATCAACCTATGTATACTAACATGTGGGGGAAATGTAATGTATAAATAGGGGGTAAAGAAAGACCAAATAGAATAATCATTCTCACACAAAGATTCACATGGGAAGGGGAGGGGAAGAAAAATCCTATAAGAAGGAGAGGAAGAGAGGGGGGGGGGGGGTTACTTAAACCTCAATCTCAGGGAAATCAGCTCTGAGAGGGAAAAACATCCAGATCCATTGGGATCTTGAATTCTATCTTACCCAACAAGGGTAAGGAGAAGGGAAAACCAAGGGGGGGAGGGGGAGAGGGAGAACAAAAAGGGAGGGTAAGAGAGGGGGGAGGGGGAGGGAACAAAAAGGGAGGGACTAAAAAGGGAAACATCAAGGGAGGGGACAAGGGGGACTGTTTCAAAGTAAATCACTGGACTAAAAGGTAGAGCCGAAGAAGAAAAGGTTAGAATTAGGGAAGGCAATCAAAATGCCAGGGAGTCCACAAATGACAATCATAACTTTGAACGTGAATGGGATGAACTCACCCATAAAACGTAGACGAATAGCAGAATGGATTAGAATCCAAAACCCTACCATATGTTGTCTTCAAGAAACACACATGAGGCGGGTTGACACCCACAAGGTCAGAATTAAAGGATGGAGTAAGACCTTCTGGGCTTCAACTGATAGAAAGAAGGCAGGAGTGGTAATCATGATATCTGATAAAGCCAATGCAAAAATAGACCTGATCAAAAGGGATAGGGAAGGTAATTATATTTTGTTAAAAGGGACTATAGACAATGAGGAAATATCATTAATCAATATGTATGCACCAAATAATATAGCACCCAAATTTCTAATGGAGAAACTAGGAGAATTGAAGGAAGAAATAGACAATAAAACCATACTAGTGGGAGACTTAAACCAACCATTATCAAATTTAGATAAATCAAATCAAAAAATAAATAAGAAAGAGGTAAAAGAAGTGAATGAAATCTTAGAAAAATTAGAATTAATAGACATATGGAGAAAAATAAATAGGGATAAAAAGGAATACACCTTCTTCTCAGCACCACATGGCACATTCACAAAAATTGACCATACATTAGGTCACAGAAACATAGCACACAAATGCAGAAAAGCAGAAATAATGAATGCAGCCTTCTCAGATCACAAGGCAATAAAAATAATGATTAGTAATGGTACATGGAAAACCAAATCTAAAACCAATTGGAAATTAAACAATATGATACTCCAAAACCGTTTAGTTAAAGAAGAAATCATAGAAACAATTAATAATTTCATCGAGGAAAATGACAATGGCGAAACATCCTTCCAAACCTTTTGGGATGCAGCCAAAGCGGTAATCAGAGGTAAATTCATATCCCTGAATGCTTATATTAACAAACAAGGGAGAGCAGAGATCAATCAATTGGAAATGCAAATGAAAAAACTGGAAAGCGATCAAATTAAAAACCCCCAGCAGAAAACCAAATTAGAAATCCTAAAAATTAAGGGAGAAATTAATAAAATCGAAAGTGATAGAACTATTGATTTAATAAATGAGACAAGAAGCTGGTACTTTGAAAAAACAAACAAAATAGACAAGGTACTGGTCAATCTAGTTAAAAAAAGGAAGGAAGAAAAGCAAATTCACAGCATTAAAGATGAAAAGGGGGACAGCACCTCCAATGAGGAGGAAATTAAGGCAATCATTAGAAATTACTTTGCCCAATTATATGGCAATAAATACACCAATTTAGGAGAAATGGATGAATATATACAAAAATACAAACTGCCTAGACTAACAGAAGAGGAAATAGAATTCCTAAATAATCCCATATCAGAAATTGAAATCCAACAAGCCATCAAAGAACTTCCAAAGAAAAAGTCCCCAGGGCCTGATGGATTCACCTGTGAATTCTATCAAACATTCAGAGAACAGTTAATCCCAATACTATACAAACTATTTGACATAATAAGCAAAGAGGGAGTTCTACCAAACTCCTTTTACGACACAAACATGGTACTGATTCCAAAACCAGGCAGGTCAAAAACAGAGAAAGAAAACTATAGGCCAATCTCCCTAATGAATATAGATGCAAAAATCTTAAATAGGATACTAGCAAAAAGACTCCAGCAAGTGATCAGAAGGATCATTCACCATGATCAAGTAGGATTCATACCAGGGATGCAGGGCTGGTTCAACATTAGGAAAACCATCCACATAATTGACCACATCAACAAGCAAACTAGCAAGAATCACATGATTATTTCAATAGATGCAGAAAAAGCCTTTGATAAAATACAACACCCATTCCTATTAAAAACACTAGAAAGCATAGGAATAGAAGGGTCATTCCTAAAAATAATAAACAGTATATATCTAAAACCAACAGCTAATATCATCTGCAATGGGGATAAACTAGATGCATTCCCAATAAGATCAGGAGTGAAACAAGGATGCCCATTATCACCTCTACTATTTGACATTGTACTAGAAACACTAGCAGTAGCAATTAGAGAAGATAAAGGAATTGAAGGCATCAAAATAGGCAAGGAGGAGACCAAGTTATCACTCTTTGCGGATGACATGATGGTCTACTTAAAGAATCCTAGAGATTCAACCAAAAAGCTAATTGAAATAATCAACAACTTTAGCAAAGTTGCAGGATACAAAATAAACCCACATAAATCATCAGCTTTTCTATATATCTCCAACACAGCTCAGCAGCAAGAACTAGAAAGAGAAATCCCATTCAAAATCACCTTAGACAAAATAAAATACCTAGGAATCTACCTCCCAAGACAAACACAGGAACTATATGAACACAACTACAAAACACTCGCCACACAACTAAAACTAGACTTGAACAAATGGAAAAACATTAACTGCTCATGGATAGGACGAGCCAATATAATAAAAATGACCATCCTACCCAAACTTATTTATCTATTTAGTGCCATACCCATTGAACTACCAAAATACTTCTTCACTGATTTAGAAAAAACCATAACAAAGTTCATTTGGAAGAACAAAAGATCAAGGATATCCAGGGAAATAATGAAAAAAAACACATATGATGGGGGCCTTGCAGTCCCTGACCTAAAACTATATTACAAAGCAGCAGTCATCAAAACAATTTGGTACTGGCTAAGAAATAGAAAGGAAGATCAGTGGAATAGACTGGGGGAAAGCGACCTCAGCAAGACAGTATACGATAAACCCAAAGATCCCAGCTTTTGGGACAAAAATCCACTATTTCATAAAAACTGCTGGGAAAATTGGATGACAGTGTGGGAGAGACTAGGAATAGATCAACACCTCACACCCTACACCAAGATAAATTCAAAATGGGTGAGTGACTTAAACATAAAGAAGGAAACCATAAGTAAATTGGGTAAACACAGAATAGTATACATGTCAGACCTTTGGGAGGGGAAAGGCTTTAAAACCAAGCAAGATATAAAAAGAATCACAAAATGTAAAATAAATAATTTTGACTACATCAAACTAAAAAGCTTTTGTACAAACAAAACCAATATAACTAAAATCAGAAGGGAAACAACAAATTGGGAAAAAATCTTCATAGAAACCTCTGACAAAGGTTTAATTACTCATATTTATAAAGAGCTAAATCAATTGTACACAAAATCAAGCCATTCTCCAATTGATAAATGGGCAAGGGAAATGGATAGGCAGTTCTCAGATAAAGAAATCAAAACTATTAACAAGCACATGAAGAAGTGTTCTACATCTCTTATAATCAGAGAGATGCAAATCAAAACAACTCTGAGGTATCACCTCACACCTAGCAGATTGGCTAACATAACAGCAAAGGAAAGTAATGAATGCTGGAGGGGATGTGGCAAAGTAGGGACATTAATTCATTGCTGGTGGAGCTGTGAACTGATCCAACCATTCTGGAGGGCAATTTGGAACTATGCCCAAAGGGCGACAAAAGAATATCTACCCTTTGATCCAGCCATAGCACTGCTGGGTCTGTACCCCAAAGAGATAATGGACACAAAGACTTGTACAAAAATATTCATAGCTGCGCTCTTTGTGGTGGCCCAAAACTGGAAAATGAGGGGATGCCCATCAATTGGGGAATGGCTGAACAAACTGTGGTATATGTTGGTGATGGAGTACTATTGCGCTAAAAGGAATAATAAAGTGGAGAAGTTCCATGGAGACTGGAACAACCTCCAGGAAGTGATGCAGAGCGAGAGGAGCAGAACCAGGAGAACATTGTACACAGAGACAAACACACTGTGGTATCATCGAATGTAATGGACTTCTCCATTAGTGGTGGTGTAATGTCCCTGAACAACTTGCAGGGACCCAGGAGAAAAAAACACCATTCATAAGCAAAGGATAAACTATGGGAGTGGAAACACCGAGAAAAAGCAACTGCCTGAATACAAAGATTGAGGGGACATGACAGAGGATAGACTCTAAATGAACACTCTAATGCAAATACTATCAACAAAGCAATGGGTTCAAATCAAGAAAACATCTAATGCCCAGTGGACTTACGCGTCGGCTATGGGGGGTTGGGGGGGGGAGGAAAAGAAAATGATCTATGTCTTTAACGAATAATGCTTGGAAATGACCAAATAAAATATATTTAAAAAAAAAAACAAAAAAAAAAAGAAATATAACTTCAGATTTTATACTACAAGATGAGAGATTTAGAGGCAAAAGGGACTTTAGAGGTCATAGAATCTAATCCTTCCATTTTACATAAGAAGAAACTGAGATACAAAGACTTTTCCAGTCATCCAGCTAGTAAATGTCTGAGGAAGAATTTGAAACTTTCTCTTGATTCTTGACTCTAATATTCTAACCACTAGACCATGCTACCTCTCTTGGAGGATTTTAGAGGAGCAAGACATAATTTCTGGTTAGATTAATGAGAAAAGGCTTAATAGACAAGGTAGGATCTAAACTGGGTCTTATAGGATAGATGGGTTTTCAAGAGGCAGACAGACAACAGAGTTGAAACAGCCTTTGCGAAGAGAGAGAGAGTGGCATATGATCAAAAATGGAAGAATGGGATGTATATTTGGGGAATACAAAGGAAATTAATTTGGAAGGAATTGAGATTTTATGAAAGGAAATAGGAAAAGAAAACAAGCCTGAAACCAGAAGATAAAGTATTTTGAATACAAAGTCCAGGAGTATAGATCTTATCTAAAAGTTTTGCCATCAAGATAGTGGATAACATGACCAAAACTGGGCATTAGGACATTTCATTTGAAAGTGGAAGACAGTGTGGAACAATAGGAACAGAGCTGACTGAGAAGTGAGCAAATTCTGAATTCAAAACCCATCTCTGACAGCATTTCATCAAGATGATGGTGTGCTTCTGAGCAATTCACTTAACTTCTCAGTGCTTCAAGTAACTCTCTAAGTGTATTGAGTTGCAGAATAGTTCCTCTCCACTGGTAGAGAGTTGTTCTTCTGCACCAATGAAATCATGTATTCTTCCCTCAAAAAAAAAATCTATCAACAATGTAGAGATATTTTGAAGTTAGGAAAACAGGAAACAGGAAATCTAGTAAGGTGACTATTACAAGGGTTGAGACAATAGGTACAATAATGACAGCCTAAATTTTAAAGGTCCTTTTGTCACTAAAAGCAAATCTCTGATTTGATGGGGAAATTTTTTCCTTTTACTTTTATAATTCTGTAGAAAATTTGAAGCTCAATTCTTCATGGAATGTTCATGAAGCAAGAGTAGTAGGACTAGGAAAGGGAGATTTAGTAGATTGATGAAAATAGGGATAAGTATAATGAAATTGAGAGTAGTGCTTTTTTCTTAATAGTTGATGTTTTCCCAATAATTAAAGTGTTACTTTCAAAACTTTTTGTTAAAAAAAAAAATGACCCAGTCTAGACCGGTGGCAGTGTGTGGAGAGAGGAGGAAGTAAAAAACAAAACCTGTTATAAAGCATGATTCAACCCAATTTGAGGGTTAACAGGAAAAAGGTAGAGATGACAGTGTGTGAGGAACAGGAAGGAGCCCAGAATGGCTGTAGGGTTGGGTGAATGGAAAGCTAGTAGTGCCAATAACAGAAAGAAGAAAGTCTAGAAGAGGACTAGTTTCAGGCAGAGGAAAGATGAGTTCCATTTCCAAAGATCCGCCAGCTGCTTTCTTTTCTTTTTGCTTGTCTGTTCCAAATTGTTACCCTAAAGATTCCTTCCTTTTCCCTTTTGAGAACAGCATTTGGTTCCAGTGGTGTACGGGGATAATAAATAGCAGACTCTGTGCTATAATTGATTGAGACGCACCATAAAAAGCATGGTAATTTCAATCAGTGGAAACACCTATTATAACCCAGCAAATATTGCTAGGCTATGGGCAAGATTTCTGCCACAGGGGATAAAGAGCCTAGTCCCCGAAAAATAAAGTCTTATGTTTTAATAGTCAAAGCTGCCAGAACTCAAATTTTTTCCCTTTCTTAACATCCCTCCTTGTTGTCCCAGCTCTTTTGAAGACTTTCTTCTCCCTTTTCTTCTATCAAAATTCTTCCTTTTCTTTCTTCCCTCTCTCTTTTCCTTACTTCCCTTCCTCCTTCTTCTCCTTTAACCTTACAGGGAGCACTCTGTCTAATTTCCTGACACTGTAGACCCAGGTACCTGCAAGCCCAAGCTCCCTCTGACAGTTGTATGTGCCCCTCCATATATGAGAAAACAAAAACCTTTGATTCTTAGGGGACCATTATCCTTATCTCAAGACTGCCTTTTCATGGGAGGTAGTTGCTTACTATGTTAGTTAGAAGGGATGCATACTTTCTCTCTAGTCAACTATATTTCAGGGACCACTAATCATGTGAAAGTGGCATAATAAAGTTGAATGCAAACATGGCTTGATTTTGACTCATTTTAATTCATCACCAAAGAAGTAAAAATAGAATATACCTGGAATCTCTCAAACCAATGTTTTCCCCAAAAGTCTAGATATTTCCCAAACCCAAGAGTTCTTAGAGTCAGTTAAGATACTTATGCATAACCTCACCTATGTGAGTGGCCCAAAGTTGGATTTAGCAAAGTCTCCAAAACCTTCCCATTAACAACCTACACATCCCCCCATCAGATTTCCTTCTAGGAGAGTTCCATCAAATCAAGCTGGAGACTTGCTCTTGAAACTAGCTCTTGACCACAATGATTTTCTCTTCACAGCCTGTGCCTGGCAGTCACTTCCAATTCTACTTTTTAACCATCTTATTACTGGTAGAATAGCATGGTATGATCAAGAGCAGGTGAGATATAGAGAAAAATTCCTTCAGTTACCATTGTGTCTTTTTGATCTTGAACCAGTACTCCTCAAAAAGAAAAATCTCCCGTCTGCCAACATTTTCATTGCTTCTATATCTGAGCCCGTCTTCAACTCTTTTCATCTCGACTCAGCTTTAGGTGTTAGTATGATCCAAGACACCATGTCAACCTCTTACTCAATAAATTCCAGTGGCTCTCTCTTACTTCCAGGATTGATTTCACATGAAAATTTCCTTCCTATATTTCTGGTCTTCTTACTCTTTACTTTCCACCAGCCTACCCACTCTATAATACAGCTTCACTGACCCCATAGGGTGTTCAGAGAACTCTAGAACTTCTGGTATGAGGGCTTGCTGAGCCCTTTTCAGGGCTGTTCCTTCACCTTTGTTGTCCACCCTTCACCCAACTCTCACCTATAGTTCCAAAAAATTGTAGTATGAACAGTGGCCACAGCCTGGTAGAACTGTCTCAGCAGATGGGCTAAATCAGATTGAGGATTACATACAGACAGGAAAAATAGCAATTTACCTATTATTTATTCCTTGTACACCAGACTCTGCCACCTGCCTCTTACTAGGAGGTTGCTCCTAGGTGCTTTACTTTCAGATTACCTTCTAATTACTCTGTATATATTATTGCCTAATTATTTATTTGCTGTCTCCTCCATAGAATTTAAGCTCCTTGAACATAGGATTGTTTTTTTGTTTTCCCTTCTATCTCTACTGCATAGTATAGTGGCTGGCACACACTAAGCACTTAATAAATGGCTAATTAATGTGTTGAGATGGGAAACAGATATATTTGGTTACTATTACTAGGTCTCCTTTCTCTCCTTGATCTTTCTTCTCTATATCTCTAAATTTACAAATGTGATGGGAAGTGAACAAAGAGAGCAGAGACTTAATATGGTGGGAGATCTGAGCTAAGTATAGAGATTTTTTTGAGCAATATCTCACTTTATGCTCTGATTAATATTGGATCTGACCAGCCAGGGATTAGCTCAAAGTACTTAGTGCCTTCAGGCTTGATTGTAAGGGGATCAGCCTAGGCATTTTCAGACTAAGTGCCCAATGGTGGACAGTGGTAACACTGCCACCTCTTAGAAAGGGCATGAACTAGAGTAACTTACCATCCCAATGCCATTGGCTCAAATAGAGTATCTAAAGGTGATTTATGCCCCTATAACATTCCTATTGAATAATTAATACAAATACAATGTCTTCTGTTAGGCTTTATAGAGGGCAGCCCTCAAGACATTCAACTAAAGTGCTCCATGTGGGCACCAGTGTCACACTATAATTTCCCGTTATCTACTTTTCTATTTTTCTTTTTTCTCTTCCTCCTCCTCCTTTTCCTTTTTCTCTCTCCTCCCTATTATTTTCTCTTCTCTTAGGTAGCTGTTTAACTAGCTGACCTTCAAGGTCCCTTCCAGCTCAGATCCTTTGATTCTCCTCTAAGCTCTCCTTTTGTTTGACTTACTATTTCCTTCTCTCCACCTACTATGGCACCAGGTTGAAATCTAATTGGTTTAGGGTTTTTTGTTATGTTTGTTTCTTACTTTTTGTTGAATTGCTTCACATGTGCTATAACACTTTCACTTTGGGAGAGGTAAAAGATAAAACCATTTGTTTGAGATTTTCTACTAGATTAGAATTTCAGGCTCAATGCCTGCTCTATTGAATAGGCTGAGATAAGCAACAAGGGAAATACCATTTCATTTTCTAGACAAGAATATTCCATTGTGTTGTGATCATTCTTTATTTTTCTTAATTAGTTTTCATGGATGAAATATTCCCATTTCCACAGATACTTCAATTTTCTTCTCTTCCCTGGAAATGGCCAGTAATATTTGTTTCAAATTTTCAGGCTATTTAAATTTAGCTTTCAGGAAAATGATTACAAGATGCATTGTTTTTTTTGAGACACAGTAAAATGCAAAGGAGAGTGACAGTTTGGTGGTAAGTGGATTAAGAGCCAGGCCTAGAGATAGCAGGGCTGGGTTCAAATCTGATCTCATATATTTCCTAGCTGTGTGACCCTGGGCAAGTTATTTAAACCTTGCCACCCCTTACCTCTCTTCTGCCTTGGAACCAATACACAGCATTGATTCTAAGATGCAAGGTAAGGATATTTGGGGGTTTTTTCTTGTAAACAAAGCAGCATGGTAAAGTGGAGAGATCCCTGGACTTACACACATAGAAGCCTCTAATCCTACTTTTTTCAATTACTTGTTTTGTGACTATGACAAGCAATTTAACTTCTCTCGGCCTCAATTTTGTTCTCATTAAAGGAAGATATTATAGTATGTAATCTCAGATGATTGTCATGAGGACCAATTCAATTCAACAATAAGCATTTATTAAGTACCCAATTAAAAAGAAAAATGAAAATAGTGTCTATCCTCAAGGACCTTATGGATATAAGCATATTCTTCTACCATCGTTGAAGAGTCTTCTATAGCTTAATAAATATCAGTTACCCTCAATCCAGGACCTTCTGCTGAGATGGTTCTACCAGGGCATGGCTGCTTCTCATGTTACAGCTTCTTAGAGCCATAGATGAGAATTGAGTGAGAGTTGGGTGACAGGTGAACATTAAAGGTGCCTGAGCAGTTATGAAAAAGGTTCAGTAAGTTCTCACACCAGAGGTACCCCTAAACACTCCATACACCCCAAACCCATCAATGACTTAGGTGGACGTCTACCCCAAGCATATTAACTTCCCCTAATGAAATGGATGGATGAGAACAATTTGTTCCCACAGCCAGGAAGGCAGCTAAATCAGGTTCTCTAGAGCTCTTAGAGCTTAGTCAAGACATCAGTAAGATTGCATAGCCATCAAGTGCCACCTAGGCCATAGCCAGTCATCTTGACTTTGTCTTGCCACTGAATTTCGATGACTCTGGAAGAATGAGTAAGGCCAACAACTTTTCACAACTCTGCCTCACTTAAATCTAATTCACATGCAAGTCAAAATATCACCCCATGATGTCACTGAACCTCTTTGTAAATGAAGGATGAAGGACGAACAATAAATATATAATATATGAAAATACAAATGTACAAAATAAATCCCAAGTAATTTGGGGGAGGCACAAAGAATATCAAGAAAGGCCTAAAAGATGGCACTTGAACTGAGCCTCAAAGTTAAGACAATGTTTGTTGGGTTTTTTTTAACTTTACCAAACATTTATTAAGCACCTACTATGTGTTGGGCACTATCCAAAGTAAGTACTTTAGAAATATTTTTTTGTCCTCCTTACATTGAGAGGTGGATGCTATTATCATCTCCATTTTACATATATGGAAACCAATGCAAACAAAAGATAAATGACTTGCCCAATGTCATATAGCTACAAAATGTTCAAGTTCAGATTTGATCTCAGGCCTTCTTGACAAAGTGCAGGTGGTCCAAATTCTAACTGATTGTGCCCCCCCCCCTTTTTTTTTTGATTTTGCAAGCTTTTGAGTTCTAAATAAATGACAATCATTACTAACTTCCTGAGGGAGATATATAAAACCTCAATGTTACTAGGTAGTGTGTTTCCTACATTTTCAAAGATATAGTTCACCATTTGTGTAGCTGAGTCATGATTCCATTCTAACAGAGCTTCCAGAGACATGAAGAATAGTATATAATGTGAATTATGGTCATCTCTATGTCTTATCCAAATCCTAGACTGTCAACTCCATGACTTTAGGATCCATGTATTAGCTAAACTTTCCATCTCCACCAGCACCTAGCATAATTCTCTGAACACAAATGGTACTAAATAAATGTCTGCTGGCTAATGGAGCATTTAAATCATTCTGGAAAAACAGTCTGAGCTGGAATAATACAAGAAAAATTCCTAAATTTTTCCTTTTCTTTGACCCAGCAATTCCTCTGCTCTTTATAAGCCACAAGGAAATAAAAAACCAAAAGGGAATCTATATAAATTGAAATATTCAGAACAACAGTTTTTATACTGGCAAAAAGAAAAACTGGAAGCAAAATGGATGGTCCTCATTTAGGAGGATACTGAATAAATTCTAGTAAATGCACGTGATTAAATTATACCCTAGGGAATGACAAATATGAGGAATTCAGAGAATTTGAGAAAACTTATATGAAAAGATACAGAGTGAAGATAGAAGAATTAGGAAGGAAATATACACAATGGCTCCAATAACATGAAAGATACAATCCATCAGAATTAAATAAAATATAATTTGCGATCTCACTTCCAAAGAACTAATAATGAAGCATACTCCAGCCTACTCAGTAAGAAAGTAATGGATTATGTAGACAGAATATGGCATGTACTGTCAGGCTGGTCAACTGTGAAAATGGTTTTGCTTAACTATTTTTCTTAGTGCATGGGAGAATTAAATGTTGTGAAGGATGAGCTACTGGAAAGTAACTGGTACATGTAACTGGACTTCTAATCAAGAGCTCTGAATGTTGTAGTGATTGCCCAGGAAAACTTAATTCCTAACTGGTAACAAGAATGCTGCCCTGATGTTGCTGACTTGCATGAGAAATAGTTAGAAGAGCTCCTCCAGGCCAGAATACTAAGCTTCAGTCAGGACCATAGTGTTATGCCAGCATCCTCTCTATATATGGAGTTATAACTCCTTTCACATGTGCAACAACACTCAAAACTCGTGGGCTTGAAAATGAAGTTATATTCCACAAACCAAAAAAAAAAACAAAACATAAAACGCCTGAAAATAAAACAATATTTATTAAATGAATTAATTTCTACCTCCAGAAGTCACATGGTTAATTTAGGCAGTATGTAGGATGAATTTTAACTTTCTGTTCTCACATTTCAGGAGAAGAGACTTTTAAACCTATTCTGTATAGTGCTTCACCAATCTTCTAGCCATGTTGATTGTCTTTATTATTTAACTTTGCTCCATTTCTATGCAATTTTCTATCCTTTTGTTTTGAGTAAATGAATAGCTTCTCTTTGCCTTGTAAACATTTTGGATTCATATACTTGACAACTGTTATTCAGAACAACCCAAATAATAGCACATATACACATACCTCTCAGCAGTCCTTTACTTTAGTTAAATCACCCTTAAGACCTTAAATATTTCTTGCCAGCCCCCCCCATCTTTTTTTGTCCTTCCATTGGTGCCATTACTCTTCTCTGAATAATTCCACATCTTACTGTGTCAGCATCTTCCTGTAACCAAAAGCTCCAGGAAAAGAACCAATGGCAGTTGTCTTTTCCTCTCAGGAATGGAGAGGAAGCTATTTGATCATTTATGATCAGGCTAATTAAAGCAAATGATTCTTCTTATGATTTGGGGGATAGGTTCCCCCATCCTTGTCCCTCCACCTAGTTGATAAGATAGAATGGTCTAGCTCACTGATTGTCCAATGTGGAAGGAAGGACTTTTCCCTGAAGTTTCTCTTCTTTATTTTAGGAATTATTATTTAAGCAGCACTGTCCAGTTTATTGTACCTTCCACAGACCTTCTGTTTATTTTTCTTCCCCTAAATTCCTCTTTCAGCCTCTAATCCTGACATAATGGATTAGAGAATTAGTCTTGGCATCAAGAAAATGGGTTCAAATTCAACAACAGATATTTATTAGCAGTGTGACCATTAACAAGTCACCTCTCTGTCTCAATTTTTCCTGTTATAAAAAGTAGAGGTAAACAATAGCATTTACTCTATACATGGTTGCTGTGAAGATTTAAAAAAACAAAAAGGGAAATTATTTTTCAAACCTTAAAGCACCATAGGAATTATAGTTATTCTCTTTCACATTCAGAATTGCACAGATGTCCAAGCTCCATAGAATCAATCCATTAATGAGTATTTATTAAGCACCTTCCAATATGCCACTATGTTAGGTATTAGGAATATAAAACAAACCCTGCCTGAAAGTAGCTGATAAATTTTTGTTTAGAATGGAGATTGTTTTGTTTTGTCATTATATCTCAAATACATTGCATAGTTTCTTTGAACACAGTAGGTGCTTAAGAAATACAACAAAATGATTGAATTGTACAGTAAACAGAAATAAAGAAGTCATGGGAAAGTACATGCTATGCAGCGTGATAATCAGTTCATTCTTTAAAATGTTTATTTTTGAGGAGCTGACAAGTATAATGGAGCTTTATATATGCCCAGATCACCCCACATGGAAGAATGTGGGAAAGAGCAGCGAGCTGATTCTAGGAAAAAACATCTCCTTACCAAATGAACAGCTTCTTTCCATTCTTTCCATTCTGTATCCTCAGAAATGACTACATCTTTAAACCTATCCAACTGAAGCACACTTACTCTCCTTCTTGTGGTACCAAATGGTGAAAGTCTTATTTACCCAACATTCTCCCTCTCCCTTTAAGGTACTGTAACCCCAAGAAATGGGTTTGAGGTTTAGATCTGTTTTAGACTAAAGTGCTTAAGTCCCTAAACTTGGGAGCTCAAACATGGTGACCTTGGAGCCAAGATTCTTTCTTTGTCAGCTGTTGCTGCCAATTTATAGGAAAGCCAGGAGGATTTTGGACTTAGAACCTGATGGGTCTTATACTATATAGGAATTGTGCTAAACTATGAGTCTAATCTCCTTCCCTTGCCTGGAAATCAAGTTGATGTAAGGGAAATTACATCCCAGGTGCTTGGAAAATATTTATATGTGTATTCTTGTTATAGTTTTAAAGAAATATTCATTTTTAAAAACCAATCTGACTGTTAAATGATTAAATAGACCTGGTGATTGGGAAAGGAGATTGGATTCCAGATATTAGTGAGGGAAACAGTTGGTGGGGGATTGAGCCAAAGATAGAGAATAAATACCACCAACTCTCCCTAAGTCATTAAGGATAACTGAGAACCCTAGGGAGAGGGTTAAATGCAAAAGATCTGGTCTCTAGGCCATGGGAAAAGTTTGCTGTAAAGATATGAAATTCAGTGTGATCCACATAGGTGCAATAATTAAAGCCATTGAAACAATGGGATCAACCGAGGGAGAAAGGAAAGAAACTGATAGTACTGGTGGACAAGTGAATTTTAGAAAAGAGGATGCCGCTTTATCCTCTGAGCCTACAAAGAAGAAAAAGCAGATGAATGGGTGAGGACCTTAACTGGTTAAGAACAAGGGTAGAATGAATCTGAGGAAGTTCACATTGGTCAATGTCATTTCTTTCCAACAAAGTAGAAGGCAAGATTATTTACTGAAGGTAAGGGAGTGAAATCAAAGTCTTCAGCCTTCTTCTTTCTAGGTGAGTGAGACAAGTCAACTTTCTTACCTGTCAAGGCACATCACCTCACCTGAAAAATGAGTGAAACTAGACAGGATGACCTCTAAAGTCCCTTACACCTCTCTGATTACATCGGATACAGTTGTGAAATAACTATCACTATGCGGTGGGGCGGTCCAAGATGAGAGCACAGCTCCGCAGACCTGGCTCTTTCCTCCTTCCCCTAACCCTACCTCCTCTCTCCCAGATGGGGCAGCGGAAGCAGTGGCCACTGGAGAAGGAGAAAGAGCATGGTGGAAGGTTTTGACTAGGAAAGCTCCACCTAGGTTGCAAGATAAAGTCTTCCAGAGTGCCATAGCAAAGACCAAACCCAAGTGGTTTTAGCACCTCTATTAATGTCGAAGTTGTCTCTGAATACTCCAGCACTGTGTCTGTCAAGTTACCCTCCTAATTATGGAGATTGCTCCATGAAAATGGGTGTGATGGTCATCCTTCTCTTACAGAATATGCATAGGAATTTTTCAACATCTTACAGAACAACCAGGAAGTTTTGAAACTAAAATTGATTCGTTTGCAGATTCTTTATTAATGGACGCTTAGAAGACCTTGTGGAACTCAGCTACCAACAGGTCACCACTGTACCACACTTCTCTTACATGGGAGCCTGGCTAAGTAATCATTTATCTCATCATCTATCCCTTAATCCACAAAGTGAAAATTTCCAGCAGTTACTATTTAAAGGATGTTGAACTGTGTATGGATACAAAAAAACAGGCTGCAAAAGTGAACAAAGCTACCAGAAAACACTCCTTTGCACCCTCCTTGGATGAATTTTACCTTAACCTGGAGATTAAGATAACAAAGTTACAAGGGCAGATATTCTTCAGGTTAGTCCTGGGGACCAATTATTGAATGCCCCTTTTTCTAATCCTGTGAGCAATAATTTAATCTGTGCATAAAACCACTGAAGTTGATAGCCTGTTTTAGAAGATACATGGAAGGAAAAGGAAAGGAAGAAAGAATTCAAAGAATTGAAAATGTTGTCTTGGTTGCAAATTGTAGCAAATGTAAACCAGCTACTTTTGAAACTAGTAGAAGCTAGTAAAAGTCCATGCCACGTCAACAAATAGAGAAGCACCACCAGAAAATGATCTTAATTATTTTATGAATGAGCCAACATTTTATAAATCTGATGGCCATTCCTTTTACTGCTGCTGATCCAGATTACCAAGAAAAGTATCAGGAGCTATTTGACAGAGAGAATTTCTTCCCAAATTATGAAGAAAATTGGATAAACAGATCAAGGGCTACTGGAGACCCATACTTGAATGACATTTTTTTTTAAACCCTTACCTTCGGTCTTGGAGTCTGTATTGGCTCCAAGGCAGAAGAGTGGTAAGGGCTAGGCAATGGAGGTTAAGTGACTTGCCCAGGGTCACACAGCTGGGAAGTGTCTGAGGCCAGATTTGAACCTAGGACCTCCTGCCTGACTCTCAATCCACTGAGCCACCCAGCTGCCCCCTTTGAATGACATGGATGATGAGATGGATCCCAAAATAGAAGCCTAGGAAAAAAATTTGTTTAGAATCAAAGCATAAGAGAAAACAATAAAATTAGATAAAAAGATATCTTTATAAAGAGCACTTTAGATATGGTGATTAGCAAAACAATGAAGGAAGGAAACATGTCACATTTAAACCAATTTAAGGATGTTGAGTTTGTTACAAAGGTGTGCAACTTTAATTCTGTCAAAAAAGTAAACTTATTTACTATAACTTAAATTATGATGCACGTATTTATTTCATAATTCATTACTTGTGTTATATACATTACATATTTAATTATAATTAAAATAATTTTTATTATGAACTGTTTTAGCTGCAATAAAATTTATTTGAATTAGGTGAGAAAAGGGGGAAGCTAGGTGATTCAGTGGATTGAGAGTCATGCCTAGAGATGAGAGGTCCTGGGTTTAAATTTGATCTCAAATATCGCCTAGCTGTGTGCTCTTGGGCAAGTCACTTATCCTGTTGCCTGGTCTTTACCACTCTTTTTCCTTGGAAAAAGAAAGAAGAGAGGAAAGAAAGGAGGAAAGAAAGAAAGAGTCACTGCTACCATTATTACCACTAATAATCATAATAATAATTATTATTATTTACACTATTAAACCTTAAAACTACATTAAGACTTTGGGGATATCCTGTCTAGTAGTTTGAGGTTCACAGAGTACTTTATATATATTATCTCATTTGATCCCCACAAAAAACCCCCAAAAAACCCATCAGGTACATCAGGAAGCACAGGTACATTTTATCCCTAACTTATAAATAATGAAGTTGAGGCTCAGAGAAGGTAAATTACTTACCTGCAAATACACATTAAGTAAATATCAGTGGTAGCATTTAAAACCAGCTCTTTCTGATTTCTGGTAACTTGTCCATCTTCGGCATGGAAATTGTGAATGGTGCTCTTGAACAACTCAGGTGAAACTGAAAATCAAGTGGAATAGAAAAGATCAAATGTCTTGCATCTAGAGCTCACTTGGAATTCATTTAGGTTGATTAGAGTTTTGATTATGATGCCTATCACATTTACTTTTGTGAGCAATTTTAATTGTGCATTCAATGGGCATTAGTTCGTGGAGATTTCAGAGAGATTGTTACCAAATCAGGATAAAGAGTAGCTATTTTCCCCCCTTTTGCTTATTTTAGCCTCAATTAAGAGTGACCCAGATTGATCTAGTGGTGCTTATGAGCCAAGATTGCTTCCCCTTCAGGATACTAAAAATTGCTGATTTCCCTCTAAAATCACAGAGACTAAAACAGATCTGTCTGAATCAAAAGCATAAAATATATCAGTTAATTTGACTTAGGATGGTAGATCTTATTCAAATCAAAACACATTCCAAGACCAATTGTCCTTCCCAATTGACCAAGGCAATAGCTAGGATTTCGATGTTTCCCAGTATATTATAGCTAGGACATTCCAGTGATTTTGCAAGGAAAACCAGGCTTTTTTGTTGGGGATCAAATGAAATAATGTATATAAAACATATGTAAAATACTTTGTGAACATCAAAATGTTATATAAATGTCATTATTATTTAGCAATAGAATCAGAGGTATTAGTAGTAATAATTATTATTAGTAATAGTTATTGTTATTATCATCATCATCCATACTATCTACATTCAATAAGTCAACTAACAGAATACCGTAAGTGTCTCAAGTTTCAAGGCAAAAGACAGTCATTGCTCTCATGGAGTTCCATAGTCTGATGGGGGAGATAACTTGCAATGACTGTGTACAAACAAGATTTAAAGAGGATACGTTAGAATAATCAATAGAGGGAAGGCTCAAGGACACCTTTATGTAGGTTTTTGACATGTAAATAAATAAAAACTACAAAGATGGTTATAACAAGTATCGCTAATTAGAACCTGAAGATTATAATCTGGGAAATCACATAGAACTACAGTCTTGGGACTCCTAATGTACTAACAAAGTGAGGAATTTATATAGAAAGTGAAGGCTTTAATCCAATTCTTTGAGTTTACTGGAGTTTGAATGCTTAAGATGTGCTTGAGGTTTGATTGTTTTCAGGTGAGTTCTGTCTTCAATGATTGACAGGTCCTCAAGTATTTAGTGTTTTATCTGGGACAAGGGTCAATCTGGAGACTTTTTAAAGACAAGATTGTCAAGTCATCTGTCATTATTTCTATTAATAATTACGTTTACATAGCACTTCAAGGCATACACAGGGCTTTCCATACAACTACCTTGTAAGATAGATAGTGCAAGTACTACTGACTTTATTTTATAGGCAAGAAAAACTGAGACTAAGTAATTTACTCATGGCAAATATCTGAAGTAGAATATAGACAGGTCTCCTTACTCCAAGTGCAGCACCTTTTTTCCAAAAGGTCATATTGCACATGTAATATGTTATAAATGTACACATGTACAGTATCTCCAGTCCAGCAGATTGCCCTCTCTGAGTTTTGTCATGGATGGAGCACTAGGCTTGGAGCCAGAAAGACCAGGGATCAAATTTGGCCTCAGATAAATCCTAATCCTACGACCCTGATTTCTGATTTTCTTAGTTTCTTCAATTATATAAAATGAGGATGATAATAGAACCTAACTCACAGAATTGTTGGGAGGATCAAATGAGATATTTAATTTTATAAAGCACTTAACACATAGATACAATTGGCACTACATAAATGCATATTCCTTTCTCCCTTTCCTTCCTCTTACCCTCCCATTAACTTTTAGTCTCTCCCTGTTTACTGGCTGCTTTCCTATTGCCTGGAAACTTCTAGTCTCTAAAAACCCTCAGTTGATGCATCCATTCCCACTAGCTATTATACACATGAGAGATAGAGAGAGACAGAGACAGAGACAGAGACAGAGAGACAGAGAGACAGAGAGATAGAGAGAGAAGGAGAGGGAGAGAGAAGGAGAGGGAGAGAGGGAGACAGACAGACAGAGACAGAGACAGAGACTTGAACAGGTTATTTATATTAATAACGCCATTGTCTTTCCTCTCACTTTCTTTTTGATAGTCTGGCTTCTGACTTTATCATTCAACTGAAACTATCTTCAAATTTATCAATAATCTCTTTCCCACCAAATCTAATGACATTTTTTCAGTTCTTATATTTTTTGACTTCTCAACAGTCTTTGATGCTGTTAATCATCCTTTCTTCCTTCACAGTCTCTCCTCTCTCGTTTCTGCCATTTTTATTTCCTGGTTCTCCTCTTGCTTGTCTTACCACTCTTCAGAATCTCTTTGGGAATCTTCATCTGGGTCACATCCACTAACTTGAGGTGACCCCAAGGATCTGTCCTGGATCCTCTTATTTACTCCCACACCCCTTGCTATTTGCTCTGTAAAGCACTTCACAGTCCTTGGCACATAATAAGCACCATATAAATGTTAGCTATTATTATTGGTGGTAGGTGGTGATCCTATCAGTTCTCATAGATTCAATTGTCTTGTCTCTGTAGACACTTCTTAAATCTTTTCATTCAGACCTAACCTTTCTGCTGACCTCCAGTCTTACAACTGCAACTGCCTATTAAACAATTTTAACTACAAGTCCCTTAGATATCTTAAATTCAGAATATCCCAAATGGAAATCATTATCATCCCCCCCAAACTCCTCCCTCTTTCCAACTTTCCTATTACTGTTAAGGGCACCACAATCCTTCCAGTTATCCAGGATCATAACCTAAATGTCCTCTTACATCCCCTGGACCATTCAATTTGTATCCACATCCCATAAATACTACCTATATAACATCTCTCATATATGACACCCCCTTCTTTTCTCTGACACTACTATCACCTTGGGCCTGGTCTTCATCATATCATGCCTAAAATATTGCAATGGCCTTCAAGTTAGTAAAAGGGAAGGAAGGAAGGAAGGAGGGAAGGAAGGAGGGAAGGAGGGAAGGAAGGAAGGAAGGAAGGAAGGAAGGAAGGAAGGAAGGAAGGAAGGAAGGAAGGAAGGAAGGAAGGAAGGAAGGAAGGAAGGAAGGAAGGAAGGAAGGAGGGAGGGAGGGAGGGAGGGAAGGAAGGAAGGAAGGAAAGGAAGGAAGGAAGGAAGGAAGGAAGGAAGGAAGGAAGGAAGGAAGGAAGGAAGGAAGGAAGGAAGGAAGGAAGGAAGGAAGGAAGGAAGGAAGGAAGGAAGGAAGGAAGGAAGGAAGGAAGGAAGGAAGGAGGGAGGGAGGGAGGGAGGGAGGGAGGGAGGGAAGGAAGGAAGGAAGGAAAGGAAGGAAGGAAGGAAGGAAGGAAGGAAGGAAGGAAGGAAGGAAGGAAGGAAGGAAGGAAGGAAGGAAGGAAGGAAGGAAGGAAGGAAGGAAGGAAGGAAGGAATGGAGGAAGGAAGGAAGGAAGGAAGGAAGGAAGGAAGGAAGGAAGGAAGGAAGGAAGGAAGGAAGGAAGGAAGGAAGGAAGGAAGGAAGGAAGGAAGGAAGGAAGAAAGGAAGGGAGGGAGGGAGGGAGGGAAGAAGGGAGGGAGGGAGGGAGGAAATTGAAATCTCAAAGCTAGTTTTATATGAGGTTTGTGGAGTTTTGTTGATATTTTTGTGGTTTATCCTTCATTTTCAAAGAGGACCAATGTAATTTATTGATTTGCCCTGAATTGGATTTAAGTGAGGCAGGGTTGCACAAAGTTGTCAGCCTTATTCTTTCTTCTGGAGTCATCAAAGTCCAATGGCAAGACAAAAGTCAGTATGATCAGCAATGGCCTGAGATGCAATGGATGTTCTTGGTATCTTTTATGTCTGGCTGGGCTCTAAGCATTCCACAGCACCTTCAGCCACCTTCATGACCATTGAAACAAATTGTTTTCATCTGACTATGTCTTCACATGCTTGGGGTAGAAATCCTCCCAACTTAAAAATGGGTTTGAGGCCCATCAGTTACCCTCATACTTACCTGCCAAGATAGTTTACCAGTATAGAACTGCTGCTCATGCTATAGCTTCTTGGAGTCACAGGTGAACATTCAGTGGCAGGTAGCCACCAAAGGTGGATAAGCAGTCATGAAAAAGATCTTGGCAAGCCCTCACACAGAGGTGTGAGTCCTCCAAGATCATCCAATATATCCCTATGAAGAGTAGAATTTAGGTCTAGGCCAAGGCCTGCCTGAGGAGCTAGCTAAAACCAGTGCCCTCCCAAGTAGTGATCCATAGATTAGCAAATGCACATCCATTCAACAGATCTGATTTTGCATCATGTATCTGAACCAACAGCAGTTCTGAGACTCTGTAGTGTCCATAAGACAATAATGTGTTTGAGGAAAAGAGAGCAAACCCAGATCTTGGATAGTGTTGGGGATTGGTGTGTGGGTGTCTATGTTTTAGTAACTAGGAATGGTTGAAATGAGAAATAAAATGGAGATCCAATGGCTATGGATTAAATTGTCTTTGCTTTCGACAGTTGAACATAATGTTCCTTTGGCACTTAGCTCTCAACCTTTAAACCTAATCTCCATCTTGGCTAGACTAAGAGAAATAATTAGAGAGATAACCTGAGTCATTTCTTTCTACCATCTTTATTTAGGAGAGTGGGGTACAAGGAAAAGAGCAGACTCAGAGAAAGTTCCAATTTTCCTTGCTCACTTATTACCTGTGTAACCTTAGATTAGTCATCTAACCTACAGGAGCCCTACTTTTTTATCTGGAAAAAAAAGTCACTTTAGATTGTCTGTATGGTCCCTTCTACCTTAAAATCTATGATTTTGTGATCCTATGAAAGGAAAGGGTCTACCATTCCCTCTCTTCTTTCTCTCCGCAGAGTTAAAATAGGTAATTATAGTCATATAGAGTGTCTATTCTACTAACAAAGAGTGAACCCCATAATTTTTTTTCCTGATCAGACAGTAGTAATTTTCCACTCCACTTAAAAATGGGAGAAACTTTCTTCCTTTTTACTGATCAATTCTTTAAAGCAAAAAGGATTGTTTACTAATTAAGTAGTACCCTTAGCGATATTGTGAACCTACTACAATATTTTAAGATTGCTAAAGACTATAAAAGGACCATCATTCTGTTAGCAGAATGTTAAAATTAGTTTTGACTGATGCTTTTTTCTTTTTATATCATATTCATTCTTAAAATGTCCTGTCCAGTAAGTGATTTTTCCCTCATATTCATGTTTTTTTAAAAAGAAGAAATTGAACAAAACTGACCAACACAGATATCCTGCCTAATGATATATACAATATTCCACACTCATAGTCTTCCCACCTCTGCGATGAAGAGACACTTGTTTTCTCATATTTGAGGTCAAACTTGTTCATTATCATTTCACAGCATTTCTTATTCATTATTGTGTTTTTGTTATTCTGGGCCATTTACAATGTATATTGTTTTTCTGTTTCTACTTATTTCACTTTGTATCAGTTCACATAAGTCTTCCCATACAAGAACATTGTCCTTAAAACCAACATTAAGTCACAATGGGAAAAAAAAAAGAACTTACTTAGCAATGGTCAGATGATGTTCAATGGAGAAGAAATGCAAAATAACTGATGAGCAGTCCTGTCACAAATGTCCCAATCAAGCTAACATGGTTCTAGGCTCTCTTCAGGCAGACTCATGGAAACCAAGAATGGATATATTGGGGGCAGGGGAGAACAGCTCTTCAATATTTCACAGATTTCTAATTTGTCTCCCTAAACTTTGGGAAATTTTCCCTTTGGTGAAAACTAAACCTCTTTTTCTTGGTTGATCTGAGATTTGTCACTCATAAAAATAGCCCGTTCATTCTGTGTATTGTCTGATGTATTCATATCTGTATAATGTCTGGTTTCTGTCTTAAGTTTTTGACTCAAGTAATTGTAATCCATTATTCTTTAGTGCTTATTCTTCCCTCTATGTGTGGAAATAAAATTTCCTGTTGCATGCCTAATTCATTGTTTTTGTTTTTCCTATGAGTACCTTTTAATCTTCCTCCTAAACTAGAACCAAAAATAAAGTTATTCCTCAGGAAGATGAGATAGGGTCAATGGAGCCAAGGAGGCAGGTGATTTCAAATCAATGAACCCTGAACAAATCATCAGGGCAGGTAAAGGAAAGGAATTGGTGATGGTGGATAGCCCCTGTGGCTTCAGCCTGCCTAGGTAGTCAAGTGCTATATAAATATGTACAATACAAATAAAACATAAATGCAAAATACTTTAAGGCAATCAGGCAACAGCACCTTGGAGAGGCAGGGGCAGTCCCCACAGATTAGAAAAGGCTTCATGCTGAAGGTAATATTTGAACTGAGGCTTGAATGGAGTTAAGAATTCTACGAGGTAGAGATTAAAAGAGTGGTTCAAACTGCAAAAGCGGGGTGATAGGAAATGGAATATACAACAAGGAGGCCAGTTTACTTCACTATGGAGTATGGAAAGGGGAATAATATAGAGAGAAACTAGAAAGGGAGGTTGAGGCAAAGTTGTAAAGGACTTTGAGAAAGAAACAAAAAAAAAGTTTATATTTAATCCTAGAGGAATAACCACTGGGATTTATTAGGTAGTGGAAGAGAGAAAAGACATAGAAAGTTATTGTAATGATCTCATTGAGAGGTGATGAGAGTCTAAACTAAAAGAGTGACTCAGTAATGAGAAAGGGAGTAATTAGAGAGATGTTGTAAAGCAAGATAAGGCAAGATTTGGGAATTGATTGGATATGTGAGGTGAGAGTGAGGTACTAAGAATGACATAGAAATCACAGACTTGGGAGACTGAAGTGATACCTTCATATAGAAAAGTTTTGAAGAAAGGTAGATCTAAGGAGAAAGGTAGTTCTGTCACAGGAAATCTGAACTACTCAAATATGTCTATCCTCAGCTGGAAATCTTTACTAAAGGCAGAGATGCTGATAAATATTTCATCTTCCAGATCACTAATAACAAACAGATGAATGTATGGATGAAAAAGCAATTATTGTTTGCTTATTGTGTACCCATTGAAGGGGATGAACAGAAAAATGAAGCAATGCCTTTTCTCAAGTACCCCACACTATTTGGAGAAGATAAAATATATCAAGGCATTCAGGTGCATGAAAAATGGTAAAGCTTAGGGATCTTTGGCATCATTAGCATCAGTAGGCAAAATAATAGTGTACAGGGATCTGGAAGGCATAGCAGCAATGAACATGGTAAAGCCAGGAAGACTTTAAAATGTGATGACAAGGCAAATGGTAAGACCTTGTACTTCATCATCTTACTAGAAGGCTTAAAGTTGGTGGCTTCCAGGCCATTCAAGTGAAATAAAGTCATAATATCTAGACAGGGTCATTGGGAGACAAAGAAGAAAGGGGAAAGCAACAAGCATTTATGTGTGTGTGTGTGTGTCCATGTGTGGGCATGCATGCCAGGTACTAGTGATTTATAATATTATCTCAGTTGATAACCAAGAAAAGAGAGGGGGAAGGGGACCTTCCCCAGCAGCCCTTCTTGCTATTCCACAGAAATGCTAAGGGGTGATATTATTTATGAACCTGATTCTAACAAATCATAATATGGAATTATTAATAAATATACATACATATATATACAGATAAAAATGCATAGATAGACAAGAATACCACCTCCACTCCTCTTTGCCCCACTCCTCACACGTACTAATCCAAAAAAAGATTTCTAAAACAAATGAATTTAAGTTTTAATTAGCCAACTCTCTTGGCACAAAGAAAAAGAAACATTTTCTAAGGAATGTTGTACTATGTCTAGATTTTTTAAATTGAAAATAAAACCTGTTCCATAATATCTGTTTTCCTTCAGTGAAAAAGGAATAACAAGTAAGCTTTAATAGGCATGGCACTGTATTGAAATGTCAAATAGTTGCTGACTTGGGTAATTCATCACTGAATTGAAAATATTACATATGGTAAGAGCTAGAATCTAATTTCAGCTTATTTCAATGTGAATTGATCTTTAGGGTTCATTATATGAAGTAATCTTTACTAACATAACTTTGAACATGTCCTAGAATGAGGATTAAAATTTCAGGCAATGTGTGGCTAATAAATAAATATATATATATATATATATATATATACATATATATATATGCATACATATATAAAAATATGTGTATATACACACACATATCTGGATTCGGATAATCTATTTGTTAGTTGCAGATTCCTGATTTTAAATTTTATGAAGATCATGTTGAAAGTAAACTTAATATTTTAAATCAGAGTAAGGGGAGTACCAGAATAAGTAATAAAACTTTGCCTAAGGCCAGACTTGGACTGATTGGCACCCAAACAAAGCAGATATTTTTGCCTTTAAAACAGATGATTTGGGGGCAACTATCACCTATTTAATCAGAGCTTTCCACCAGGATTGATATGGGGACAGTAAAAAAAGAGCTATGACCTGAAGAGTATTCATAGGAAGAACTACAAGAACAAGAACCAGAGAAGGCCATGGTGTACCTGACCTTGGATTTGCTTGGTAAAGCATAGCCTATACCTGTGTTGAAAAATCTATGACACTCATGCCAGAGGGGACTTCCCCTTCACCACACCTGAGGACATTTCTCACATCACCCACCTCTCTGCCCATCAGCCCAATGGGTTCTTCCTCCATCCCTTGTCTGAGGTAATGGAATGGCTCATATGCGACATGAGGTGATTGCAGTTTGGGCACTCCATCTCTAAATGGTTCACCATCACTGGCCTATCCTGTGAAACATAGGGTGTTAGAACTTGTGATATTTATGAATTATAGAGATCTAAAAGACTAGTCCAATAGACAAATTCATATCTTTAAACTTTCAGTTGTGGATCTTCTGAGCCTATGATCCTTAGGCAAAGGAAATTCTCATCTTGACAAGTTACCTTTCTATACTCAGAGAAGATTAGCAACACTAGTAATATTTCATATTTATAAGGAGCTTTACAGTTTACAAAGCAATTTCCTTATTATAACTATGAAATGGTATATTATTCTCATTTTACAAATTAAGAAACTGAGGATCAAAAAGGAAGTGAATTACCCAAGGCCATATGGTTATTAAGTATCAGATCCAGATGTCATTACTCTTTCTTCCTGTGTTTATTCTCTTACTCAAGGTGGAAACCAGACTGGGTATCTCATCAGGTCCCAAACTTTCCCCACTTCAGGTAAAAGAATATTGAAAAGACAGCTCCCAGAATAAAGGGAGTAAACAATGGGTCAGGGATGGGCTGATTTTAGCTTGTTTTCTTATCAAGTTATTTTTTTTTCTCTTAGGAGTAGGGTGTTTTTTAAAAGTCATGAGGTCAAGTTAATTCAATTCCAGGTTTTATTGTACTGTTTTTCAATGATAGAAGTATCATATTTTTTGGTTCAACTTGACAATTCAGTACACCAATTCTCCAAAGGACCTAGGATCTTAATGATATAGATATTCTACCCAACAACAAATATTATGACATATCCACACTTACCTAACCTAGGCAAGTCTTGGCTATGTCCTCTCTTAAGTATACTACCCAAAAAGGTTCACTTAAACAGGTGAGGGTTTTCTCATTCCCTTGCCATCTATCAAGTTCACTAATGTAGCATGTAGGTTGCCCAGTGATTAGCTATTGCTCTCAATTTATGACTGTTCTATCCTCTGTTTGATATACTTGTCTTTGATGACATTCTTTCCACAACTTCTCTCATGTAATTACTTTTTTTAGTAATCTATTAAAAGCTGTTCTTAGCCACCATGTCCATCTCATGGTTTTTATTTTATTTATTTTATCAGAAACTTGCAGTGTTTGGAGACTGAAAGTCATATAGTGAAAATTGTTGTCAAAAGGAACTTAATTTTCCAGAAGCAATCTAAAGGGCTCTCATCCTTTAATTCAATTCTAGCTTCAGATCATTGTCCATTTGCAATGGCTTTCTATGATATATACAGATAGTGAGCACAATAGGTTGCCCACACAGTTACGAATCAAGAGTTTATCAATGCTTATCTGCTTGAACATTTGGAAAACTGAGACTGTGACTGAAAACTTAGCCCCTCTTTTTAAGGAAGACTAGAACAGGAGACACCTTTTTGAACAACAATGATGTCCCAAAATAGAAAAATGGGAGATACCAAGGAAAGGACAAAGGTCCCTTTGCCACCATGTGTCACTATGGTTGCTACCACCAGCAGTGAGAGGAGAAACATAAGGCCACAATCTCAATAGAGACTAAATTAAGGAGCACGAAATCAAGACCAGCAGGAACCAGGGGAGGCAACTGCCATGCACACGGGGCAGAACTACAATAATATGAGGAGCTCCAAACTTCTAGAAGAAGAGGATTATCTGTGTACATCCTGGTTGCTGACTTTGCCAGAAGTGATCTAAGATGGTGATTCTATTCTCCCTCTTCCCTCTGGCTACAGCAGCATATATCCATTCCAATCATCCATCATGTTTCATTTTGCTTTTCTGCCCAACTCATCTCTAGAAGCTGGTCCTAAGATAAAATTATGCCAATGCATTGTCTGTATTGTTTCATTTTATCAAAAGCAGCTGAAAGACTGAGGAAGAGGCAACAATCACAGAGAAAGAGACAGAAAGCAGTGAGAAACAAAGACTGGGATAGAAAGAGACACAGAAAGATTTGAAAGGGAGAAAACAACAGAGGCACACTCTTGTGATTGCTGATATTACCAGTTTGAGCCTTGAATCAAACAAAAAAAGATTTTATTGATAAATATTATTATAGCTTCCCAAAAGTAGAGAAAAACAAATAAAATCCAGGCTTGGATATATAAACCAAGCAATTTGGGGAGGTTGAATCTCATATGTAAGATACTGCCTCCGGCAATTATTTCCCCTTCACATTTTTACAGCCCTGCCCTCTAAACTGTGATTTCTTTTTTTTTTCTTTTTGCTTTAGTCAAAATGTTTGACCATGCCTCTTAGAGGAAAAAAGGCTAAAAATTGTACTTAGTATGGGACAATGGGAAAAGGCAAAATTTGCCTGACACAGCATTTTACATACCATGCAGCCTCTACCAAACAGCTTAACTCATTCTGTGTTCAATTTCAGATTCAATTGGTTTTTCCTCCATTTTTGTTTACCTTGAACTTCCATTTAGTAGCACCACAGACACACTATCTCTCTCTCTCCCTTCTTTTGAAAGAGAAAGGCTTGAGCTTTCAATTAGTCTTATTGCTCTCAAAACATCTCAAGTAGATAAGCAGAATTGGCTTGCCCCCAATTAATAAAGCTTGGACAAGAGTCATCTTCATCTACTTAGTTTTCCTTCTGTAGATGGTTAGGTCAAATTCCTTTCAATAATTATAGATTTCAGCTAATTATCTCTTCAATATTCTAGAACTTGACATAATCATCACAGAATTATCCTCAAATAGGAACATCTGGAAAATATTAACATCCATTTGGAACTCCTCCTCAGCTTGTGATCTTCACTGAATTTCTTTCATAACAATGAAATATATTTAATGAACACATATCTCCCATTTTATGTTGCAATTGATGTTAATGATTAGAGATTTATTAAGAAATGTTATAAATGTTGTTATATCCTCCAATTAATCTTTTATCATTTTGATACATTCTTTGGAGATATCTTGTTGGACAAGAGCCTTAAAGGCAGAATTTTGCTCTGCTGAGTTAATTTTTTTAAAAATACAGTCAATTAGCTATAAACATAGTTAAATATTTTATATCTATATCTTTCAGCCAACTACATAAAGGTAAAGATGTAGTCTCTTGAGAAATATTGCTTACATATGTTTATCTAATTCATAACTGTAGCAGCCCAGCCCATAGACGTTATGGGGAAGCAAGGAATGTGAGTGAGCACATGGCCATTATGTGCATGGCAATGAACTTTATTGCCAGCATGGCTGAAGTTTAGGCGCGAAACCTTGCTTTCCTGTGTCCCACTCACCTGAGGAGTAAAACCCCACCTTCACCTTGTCATAGGTTGTATTATCCAATAGGGGTACCCCAGATAACTCATCCATATGTATTGAGGTATCATATAACTGTTCAATATGTATTGAGCTGGCATGACTATAAATAAACCAGCTCCTCTAAGCTCCGCCCACTGGTTCAGGATTCCCGGGTCTGGCAAGTAGCAACTTCTCCCCTGTCTCTCTTCTCTATCTTTCTTACTAAGGCCTGGTCCTTAGACCAGGCCTGCCTTACTTCCTCTCTTTCTCCTAATGCTATCTAGCATTATCTACCTCTTGTAGTTCTTAGTCTCCTTTCCATCTGCACTAGCTTTATCCTCTGACCGGTACGGTGTTAAAAGAGGATCATTGGGTGGTTTCAGCCTGAATATTCACACCCAGTGGTCGGAGCTTAGCTGTGGCTCATACAAATAATATTCGTCTACTGACTCGGTTACTCACATCTCTAAAGTCGGCTCGTTCACGCCCTTCGCGGGTAAAAACCTCTTCTCTATCTCTATCCTCTCAATTTTTTCCCCCCTTGCAGCCTCTTGCAGGCCGGGAGGCTGCAATAACAATTAGTTGGATTGATTTTTATCCTCTGGATTAATGTGATGTTTTGGTGTCTGCATCATGTTACTAAAGACCAGATAAAACCTATAGCAAGAAATAATAATTAGTGAAATTGTGGATTAGGATTCTGATTATATTTCCATTATGAAAGAGGAACAATCTTACCTTTAGTAAGATTCTATGAACTGATGACAGTGTTAGTACAGGGGAAAAAAAGCTCTGACTTCCTCAGTTAAGCTATGAAACATATGTTCAGTTTTATTGATGAATAAATGCAAACATATCATTATATTTAAGCACTAATGAAATTAGTGAAGGCAGAACAACTCTTAACAAAGAAGACAACCCTAGTTAAGATGAGAGAACTGGAATCTAACTAAGAAGTTGATCATTATTCTTCCCTCTTGGTCCATCTTTGACACTATGAAAAGTCTTCTACTACTCTCAGAATCCCAATAAAAGAGAAGTTTCACAGGCACTTATTGTGTGACTTCCCAAATTTTACATTCACTGGCCAAAGAACAACCAAACCACTAGAAGTCTGCACTAGCATAGAATCCATTCTTTCTTTTTCTTTTTAACCAACCTCAACCACGGGGATCAGTCTCCAGATAACATTGGCTACTTTTCATATCCTTACACTAGAAGAGGAGAGAAAAGAGAGAAGAATTCCTTTCTAAAAAGGGAAACTGAGAATACAACTTTCCCTGGGATTTGCTTCAGCCTCTTTCCTATTCCTTAACAGTCAGTTGGAGGAGAGACAGAGATAAAATGAGAGGAAGATAAAGAGAGACAAAGAGAGAGAGAGACCAGAGAGTTAGAGAAAAAGAGCCACAGAGAGACAAAGACAGAGACAGAGAGAACTAGAGACAGACTTGACTGATACTATTAATAGCACTTTCAAGTTTTCAATGCATTTTGATGCTTAGGATTTTGTCTGACCCTAAATGACACCATGATTTATGCAGGGCAGATATTATTCCCATTTTATTGATGCTCTAATCAACCACCTATAAAACCTACATTATTTACTTCTATGACACTGGACCAAACTGATCCAGGGAGAGCAGTTTCTAGTTGAGAAATTGGGCATGAACTCCTGGCTCAATGCCCATCAACTATTTCCCTTCAGCACCAAGAGACTCAGGAACCAAATGAATGAAGGAATGAAAGAAAGAATGAAGCATTTATTAAGTGCATACTCTTTCAGGAATTGTGTTAAGCCCTGAGAATAAAAATATAAGGTATTACCATCTCTGACCTCAAGGATCTTATATTCCAATAAAGTACATTTGAGGGACCAAGCAAGGAAAAGAACTTTTGTCCAGAGGGTCACAGGGGTGATGAGTTAGTCCATAAGACATATCACTGGCATGGTCTTTCTAGAAACAATGGTAGCATTTATTTGATTATTGAACATAGCATACGAGTTGTAAAGCAGAAAGGACTCAGGTATAACAGCAGAGCAGAATTTGAGATAGCCATGTGGATGTCTGGATGGGATATGAAGCAAGGTTGAGTCTGGGGCCAATAGAATATCATGGGCTAGGAGAGTTTGCTTTCACATTTATTTGGCAACCAAGATGTCTAAGCTATAGTGTGGGAGCTGAAAAAAATGAAATGGATTAACTGCCACTCAGTCATTGTACTGTGGGATAAAGATTCAGACTAGATTTTTGCAAGGTTCTGTTTTGCCCCCTGAACTTAGGAAATTCAGAGCTACCTTTGTGCTTCCTAAAGTGTCAGCATCTTGGTTGTGGCAAATTCAGGACAGTGTATTGGGCCTTTTAATTGCTTAATGAATATTTGTTGAATGAATAAATAAATGACTTACTGAAATAAATATCACAATTTATGTCAAGATGAAAGCAAGCTAAAGGTCATTATGAGAATTTAAATTAAAATCATCAATAGGAATAAATGTAAAATACCAACTTATTAAAAATAGCATCTCTGAGGTTAAAAGGGCAAGGACTGTATCACACACTCTAGCTTGCTTACATGTCCAAATTTGTGTTCTATTAATTATTCTGATTTAAATATTGAAAATGAAAGTGAGTGTTTACACAGAAATTAAACTTGCTGTGAGTTGCCCAATGTGTACAATGAACTAAAAGCACCAGAGACGGTACTCTAATCATGGACTGCAGGAAAATAAATATCTTTGCTTTCGGTCCTGCCTTCCTTTTTTTCCTAAAAGCCCTCAACTATATCCTTTTACAGAACTTACTATATCCCTTGAAGACTTTAATCTACTTAATTGACTTTTCTCCTTGAGTAAATTCTATTTTCCCATTTTCCTTTGGAATGTGCCTTATAATTTTCCCACCTGTGGATCCTAAACAGTAGTTGTGAAGTCTGTCCTGGGACATATACCTGTCAAACACCTAAACCTAACCCCAAAACTGATAAATTTCTTCTTCAGGAAAAGCATAGATGAACTCTCTAGAAGCTCTAAAGAAGTGGATCAAAATATGAGATTTGAGTTCTAAATGCAAAAACTGAGGAAGAACTCAGTCCTTCTTCTCCCAAAGCACTTAGTATTAAAGCATGGGACAGATAAAGAAATGAAAAGACAACTAGAGGTAGGAGAAAAGCAAATAGGTCTTGACCATTGGCTATGCAGACACTTGGAGGAAAGAAAGTATTTAAACAAGCATTCATTCATTTATCTAGCATTTTTAAATTACCTACATTGTGCCAGGTACTGTGCTAGACAGTAGAGATAAAAAGACAAAAAACAAAATAGCCCTCATCCTCAAGGAGGGGAACTTGTTTTCTATAGAGGGAAAATAGTATATACACCAGAAATACAATATGAAATATATACAAAGTAAATGCAAAGTCATTTCTGGAGGGAGGACACTAGCACTTTGGGAATGAAGGAAAAGATTTTCATGAGATACCAATGAAGAAAAATGGAGGATCATGGCATCTACAAACCCATGAACACAGGGATGCCATCATTCTTATCACTTATGGAACTGAAATGTCATGTACAAGGAAAGCAAATAGAACAGTTTGGCTAAAATGTAAAGTACATGAAAGAGAGTTATGTGCAATAAACCTGGTAGATTAGACTTGATCCAGATTGTAAAGGACTCTAAAGAGCCACCCAGGGAACTTGAATCTTATTCTAGAAGCAAAGGGGAATTATCATTGCTTTCTGAACAAGGGAATGGCATGGTCAGAATTATGTTATAAAGGTATCCATTTGGCAACTAGCTGTGTGGAGAGTCAATGGGAAAAGGAAAGAATGCATTCACAGAGACCAATTAGGAAGCTAATGCAATAGTCTAGCCCAGAGGTGATGATGTGTGAGTCAAAATGAGACTGATGGGAGAGAGAGAGAGAGAGAGAGAGAGAGAGAGACAGAGAGACAGAGAGAGAGACAGACAGAGAGACAGAGAGAGACAGAGAGAGACAAAGACAGAGACAGAGACAGAGACAGAGACAGAGAGACAGAGACAGAGACAGAGAGAGATTAGATAGATTGGTAGATAAATGGATAGATAGATAGATAGATAGATAAATGGATAGACAGACAGATAGATAGATAGATAGATAGATAGATAGATAGATAGATAGATAGATAGATAGATAGATAGATAGATAGATAGATAGATGAGGTAGAATGGATGAGACTTGGAAATGAATTAGAGATGAAGAATGCAGAAGAGAGGGAAATCTGAGATGATTCCTCGGTTAAAAATCTGTATGACTAAAATAATAGTAGATCCCTTAATAAAAATGGGAAGTTTTGAAGGGGGTGAGTTGGGGAGAAGAAGATACTGAGTTCTCTTGTCAGAACTGCTCTTGTGAAGCCGTCCTGTCTTTTGTGAGGTTTGTGGTGTAACACGTGGGAGGGAAGTAGTCAGTTAAAGCCCTAGAGAATGGTAAGAGGCTCAGCTGCATCAATCTACCTCTTCCCATTTTGGGGGGCAGGGGAGTCTGCTGACCCTTTGAGAGAGGCAGCAGGGAGCTTGTCTAGCCTATCTGTGCTCCTCCCATTTAGACAAGAGTCAACAATTGGATCCTACATTGTTCCTAAGCTTGGTCTAGTCACACAGGAGCTGAATGATGCTGAGATATCAGAAGAAGGGAAAGGATGGATGTATGTATGCATGTCTGTGTCTGTGTCTGTGTTTAGGGGAAATGGGATCCAATAGCTCATTCCACTGCAGCATTTCCTGACTGGCACAGCCCTTTAATAATCGTCAGAGACACTTGAGGTTTGGAACATCGTAAGAGAAATTTCTTCTGGTCTGCTTTTCCAAATGGCAACCAAAGATCATAAATCTACAGAATAGAGAAGTGATGCAGTTGGAGTGCTGGTGCTGTGGAATGCAAAGCCCTGTCAACTTCTTCATTTTAATCCTCCAATGAAAGGAAGGGGTGGTCGAGCCAAGCTAGCAAGCAAAGACAATGGTTGGGGTCAGAGAGAAACGGAACTGATTTATGCATCACCAGTATATCTGCAGAGACTAAGGAGTTAGCTAGCAGGACTGCTGGGGAACTGTGAAATATAGTGTCACCACAAAGATTTCTTTTCTTTCTTTTTTTTTTTTATTGCAACAATCCTCCTCTAAATGTGATTATAGGGCCTTGGCTATTACGGCCTGAAACAAATTTAAAATAGAGGCTTACATATCGGTGCTGGGATGCAAATAAATGCTGCAAATAAAATGGAAATAATTTGGTAACAAATTTTATAACCTGTGATTTTTTTCTTTCTTTTAAATTTTAAGTAGTAGCACATTTTTCCTTCTCTAATGTTTCAAGGAGTGGATTCCAATGGGTGTTACTATACTGACACCTAGTGGTGAGGTAGACAGGCCACAGTGCAATTTCAACATCCTCACTAAAAAATAAAAAAAATTAAATAAAAAAAAAACTAAAAAAAAAACAACCAAATTTCCCTTCCTATTCCCATTGAAGTTGGGTGGTGGCTGTTTTTAGATGGGGCTCTCTTTTTGTGTCACTTTCGTAATGGAAACTTATTTCTGTTCAAAAAAAGACATGGAAAGCTGTTCAGATGAACCCATTTTAGCTGTTTCCTGGATCCTTGTCTTTGCGGGGGCCTGTGTAAACCACCAGGATGATCCAGAAAAAGGAGACCTCCTCCTTCATGTGATATCCCAACCTGCAACAGCATTGATTCATAACTTCTTTAATTCTTCATCTTTTGAACCAATTTCTTTTAATTGGTACAATATAATCAGCGATTCGAGACTTAAAAAATGTGACCACCTACCTAGGAACATGATATGAATTAATAAGAACTAAAGGCATCCCCTGCCCAGAAATCTTTCCCACGGGCTTCCCACAGTGCCTAAAACTCTATTATAAATTCCTTTCCTTGAACTCATACCCTAAGGAGGAAGCCATAAAATAATAGCTAGACATCCAGACTCCAAGTTAGGAAGACATGTTCAGGTCCTACCTTTGGCACACAAATCAGATAACCCTGATTCACTTAATCTCTCAGTGCCTTCAGCAGATCTATAAGATTTAAATTTGTACTGCAGATACCATTTGGTAGAGTTCCCAGTGAATTCTGTTTCAGATTTTTTCCCCAAAGAATCCTAAAATGCAAATATAAAAGAGATTTTGAGAGATAATATCTTCAAACTTGTTCATTTGATATCTAAAGAAACTGAAGTCCAGAGAAGGAAATTATGTGCTTAAGTTCACAGAGCTAATCAGAGTCAGATTTCTCTCTCTCTTTTATCAGACACTTCTTAGGGGTTGGGCTTAGACATGTGGTGTGTGAAAAGATGGATTCTAGAATAGATTTCATTATTTCACAAAGACCTTCTATAAGGAAGAAATGTGTATAGGAAAGCCAATTAAATTCAATCAATAATTTTTATGCCCTACTATGTTCAAGGCACTTTGTGCTGAGGATTGCAGATAGAGTTCTACATAATTAAAGAGAAGAGACTTTACTCTCACCTATATGGGTTCATCCTCCAACCATGTATACTGCAGACCATCCATACCCTTTAACCCTGGGTAACTGTCATAAATTTTTTCACAAGGGTTTGTCCAATGTGCTCTTCTCCTATTTTCGTGACATTGGTTGGATATCAATGAAAAGCAAAGCTATTCACTATTTATCTCTCACCCTTGGCACAAGATTGACCTGCCTTCTCTTTTAGTCATATATATCTCTGATCATAAACAGTACCCCAATTCTCTTTTACAATTCTTGTAATAAGACAAGTACAAAAATAAGTAAAATATAAGTTAGAAAATATTTGAGTATATATGAGGCAGGGCCCCCAATTCTGTGGCTGAGTGCTCTTTCTACTACCTAAATATATGACAGGAGAAGCAGCAGCAGCAGCATCACCATCATCATTATCATCATTGACATTTACATAGTACTTTAAAGTTTACAAATGGATTTATATTTGGTCCTCAGATACCAACACTCTTAGATAGATAGTTATTATTTCCTTATTATTAATCTCTTATTATTCTCCTATTTGGTGTCCCTGACTCAGATCTCCATCCTTCACTTCAGCCACTGAAGTGATGTTATTAAAGCATAAGTATGACCATATCACTCTCCTATTCAATAAAGTACATTAGTTCCCTATTTCCTTCAAGATAAAATATATTACCATTAATATGGAAATATGTTATAGAACAACAAAAAAAAAGATCAAATATAAACTTTTCTGTCTAGCATTCAATGAACTTCACAACTTAACCAATCTGTTCCTCCAGTCTTAATTATTCTCCTCTACACACTCTATGGTCTATTTATACTGGTCTACTTACTGTTGCCTACAAATTAATTCCCCCATTCTGTGCATTTGCTTTGGCTGATCTCTGTACCTAGAATGTTTTATTTCCTTGTCCCGACATCTTGGAGACCTTGGTTTCTTTTTATGGATAATAACTTGTCCTTGGCCAGTTAATCTGCTCCATCCTCCACACCAGCTCCCCCCAGCACCTTGCAAACTCAGCTCATGTCACCTTTTACAGGAAGCCTTTTCTGATAGTCCTAAAATCTCCAAGAAATCTTTCCTGAAGTCCCTTTCCTTTCCCAAACTACATAGCACTCATTTGATCTGTGTGGTTTTAACCCTAACATCAAGTGACTTTGACAGTCTCCTTAAGGAGTGTGACACTACATGCTACATATGCAGAGCTGTGATTGCTGATTGGCTGAGAGATTTCAAAGCAAGAGAAACAGAGTTTGAGAGAGATAAGAGAGACAAGAGAGAACATAATGGACTTTGAATGGTGCTTATGGAGAAAGCTAGCACCTCCACATATCCCCTAATACCCACCACCTTAACCTCAGTGTACTTCTTATATAGGATCATTTTCTTCTTGGTTGAACTGAAATTTTATTTTGCTCCTGAGTTGTAGTAACCATTTTCTCTTGTGTAGTCTATCATAAATCTAATCTAATCTGTCTAACTTCCCCAATTGCTATTGTTGCTTGCTTTGATAAATATATTTGATAAATAAATCACTATACATGATGGCCTTTTTATAATTAGCATTTGGTGGAAGGGGAACTCAGCTGACTGTGGTTAAACTATTATCTTCCCAACCTAGAGCAGGACTATTTCCCATCCAGAGACACCAGGGAATGTGGGTTTGATCCTGAACCTCAAAAGGGAATTGTAATCCTAAATTGAATTGTCTAATGTGTAACAGATATAATTCTAGTCCAATACTTCCTCTTGAAAATAGGAGAGTAAAGGAGTAATCATCCTGTCATGGGCATCCTTCTGTTTTCCACAAAGGAGGACATTTTGCAGTATCCCACAAGCTGAGGGGTATGTCCATCCAGATCCTATCTCCCTTAAGATATCATTGCAATACAGACTACCTCTTTTCCCTATGGTGTGGGCAAACTATACAATGGTGTGGTCAAAATATACAATATGTATTCTGAAAATTCTTATAGATGCATATGTTTCCTCCCTCATTAGAATATTAACTCCATGAATTCAGGAACAGACTCACTTTTATCTTTCCTACCACTTAACGAAGTTCCTGGCACATCATAGATGTTGAAAAATAAATAGTTGTAAATTGATTTTTACAGATGATAAAGCCAAGGCTCCAAAAGGTCAAGTCACTTGAATAGTCACAAAACTAGGCAGTATTAGGTGGGAGTCTGATCTTAACTACTAGCCTGGTGTTCTAGTCATCACATAACTTTTAGAGACTGTTAACTATATTGAAGACTGTCATTAGGTAGGTGATCACCTAATCAATACATTCAAAGATCAACTTTGTTGAGAGGTAAAAGTGTGTACTACTTCAGAGTGGATCCAATAGGGCAGGAATAGGGACATTTGTTTCCAAGTTGCTGACTGAATTAGATTGCCATCATGCTAATTAAGTTCTCCCTCCTAGGAGGTGAAAAACAAAAGGGAGAAAACCCAGGGGCTGAAAACCCAGGAAACCCAATTAGCATCACAAATTACACTGGTATTTGAAGCAGAAAACAGAAGTGAACAGAGAAAGGGAAATGGCCTTTTCATATTAGTCTCTTGTCTGTAGGGAATGAGTTTTTGTTGGGTCAAACTCACATCCATTCTAGAACCAATGCTCACTTTCTTATCATTTCTAGGTCAATCTAGCATCTTCAGTTATAACTCAAAATGGTTCCCCTCCAATACAGGACCTTCACAAAATAATGCTGAAGCCTCACCCATAATAGCCCTTCCAGGTAGTGAGAAGATGCAATGACTTAAATGTAAGACTTAAAACATGTCCCTAACCATTTTATCATAATGGTCAAAATTCCATTATTAGAGTTATTTTAGAGAGATTTTTTTAAGGTTAAGGCAATATCTTATGGTACCATAGTATTTTAAAAGTGGAAGTGACATGGGCATTGTACCCCCAGAAACTCAGGCAAACTATTATCAGGGAAACTCCCTTGCTCCCTTACATCCTCATGACTCTGAGCCTAAAAACATCCAATGACCCCCACCAGGGTCCTGAGATATTTATCCTCCTTGATCATCCTCTAGATTTAAGATGGACAGAAAGAGGCACATCCAGGCCACACCTCAATCCTATCAGACATCTGTTTGTTCCCTAAAACTAAGAAATCTTTATGTCCCCAGGCAGATGATCACTTTACCTCAACAAATGCATAGGTGACTAACACTCTCTTTTGTAAAAAGTATAAAATCCTCAGAACTGATATCTTCTGGAGGACAGTTTTTCCATCTATACTGTCCTCATGGGGGAGCAGCCTTTCCATTCATGCTGTCCTCCACTGCTCCCCATCTTACTGTCCCACCTTGCTATCCTCCTGGCTATTCTCAACATTATTTCCTAAATTAATAAATTTCTCTTTTTGTTTTTAAGCTAAGTTTTGGAGTCTTACATTTTTGCATCCTTCCCAAACCCCAGGGGTACACATCTGTACCCCATAACATTTTGGTTCCCAACATTTTTGGCTCTCCTGAAAGCTACTCCTGTACCCTAGATCGTCCACAAGGACACAGCTTCTCAGGTAGGAAGGAGCCTTTCCTTTGACTCCCAAAACCCCCATCTTTTGGGTGATATCTTTGTGGGAACTCTTTCGTACTCTCTCTCCCATCGGCCCCAGATCAGTCTGGCCACTGGATTTTGGGGTCTGTCTATCCGCTTCCCCTTCTGATACTGGAAGACGTTCTGGTGTGTAGGAAGTCTCACCTCAGGGTTAAACTGAGTGCTCTTGGTCCGGCAACCTCTGTAGATACACAGTTGTTGACCCTCCGGTGTGGTATTGGCCATTCTGCATCTAAATGGCACAGAGACAGAGAGTACCCTAAGATTCCCCTTTGGGGTGTGTACTTAAATATTGGAAAAAATTGACACCAAACAGCTTAAAGAAAAGAACAACTAATTTCTTTTTGTAATGTTGACTGACCACGTTACATCCTTGGTAAGCAAGAAGCATGGCCTAACCATGGCACGCTAAAATTGTAATACCATCCTCTACTTACAATTGAAATTTTTTTTCAGCCTGAGGTCAAGCCAGATAGGGACTAGCCAACCCAATTAAGACAAAGGGAGAAGCATGCTTGCAGGCCTTTCCGGTTGGGAAGAGTTCAAATCTAAGCAGCCTGAGCGAAAATTCAGTTGGGTTTTTTGTTTGTTTGTTTGTTTGTTTTTGTTTTTCTCATGTTGCATAGCTGAGCAACATCAAGGGGAAAAAAACCCAAAAAACAAGGAAATTGGCTTTTTGATACCCTAAACTCTAACACCAGGTGGCAATTCAACATATTTTATGGACAGAAGCTCCTTACCTTTTAGCTTTATCCCCTCACTAGGCTCCCAGTTCTCCAAACTCTACTCTTTACTTGGATTTTAAGGCAAGGGATTGCCGAAAAATCCAGGTGGAGATGGGGAAAAGAAAACTGGGAAGCTATCAGTTCACTGATCAGACCTCTGCTTCAGGGAGGAAGAGGGTTGATTCTGAACAGAGAAGCAACTGGTGAGACACCCCTATTTTGGAGATATTTAAATGTCTTACACTTTTAAAACTAAGGTTTTTTTTCAACTTATAAAACAGCCTATTAATTGTCTTCTGTTTTGAGGTAAACAGGGATAGATAAGAAGACCTGATAAACCTCCTTTCCCTGTCTGCTAGCCAAAAGGAAGTAATGCTTAAATTTCTCTATTAGAGTTATTTATTGGTATTTTATTTCAAAACTGTGATCATATATATGTGGGTTTAGAAAATAACAACCTAATTTTAATTTTGTCAGACAGAGAAATTTCAGTTTGTATAGAAAAGTCATGGATAAATTTTGTAAAACGGGTTTTTTTGGGGTTTTTTTGCAGTATAGCCTCAAGAAGACTGCATTCCATCCTTATCTATCTTTCTACCATAAGAGGCTTAAAGGGAAAAAATGGGTTTAAGTGTTTAAACTTACCAAAAATGGGTTTTTGTTTAAAATTATCAAATGGTTTTCATTTCAATGGTTTATCCCAGTGTATTAAGGTTGGACTAACTTTATTATTACATTTAACTTCTTAGTCTTGAATATAGATAATCATCCTGCTTGTCAAAAGGCTTGCTTTAAGTTTTACAGTCCGTAAAAGGTTTCAAATCTCTAAATTTAAAATAGATCCTGTAATACTAAATGCTTTATGAAATTTTTTTTGAAATGTTATGTGAGTTGCTGCTAAAATATGTATTTCAAGTATTGTTTGGATGTAAACAAAAGCTCCTTATAAACCGAACTGTACCATAGATTTTGTTCAATACTCAGTGGTTACCTCGGTTTACCAATTTGTTCTATGAACTGAAATTTATAATGGATGAGCCCTATGCTCAATGGTTCAATGATGTAATCCTTTAAATCAGAATTCTTTTGGGTTACCGATTAGCAATTGAAGTGATACCAATGGAATGTTTGTTTGACTTATGATGGTAAAAGCAAGTCAGAGGGTTTTGAAGTAAAAGAGAGAGAGAAAGAGACAGAGAAAGTGAGAGAGAGAGAGAGAGAGAGAGAGAGAGAGAGAGAGAGAGAAGGTGAAAGAGAACAGATAGATGTTCTGTTCTCATAATTGGATCTTTAACTTAGGGATAATTTCTAGAATTGATGTATGTAGTTTTGGAAAATCACAAAGAATTCTGGAATTTCTCTGAAAATTTCTTAGAGAGATTCTTGACTTAGTTCTTAGTTCCTTCACATGGCCTAAGGCCAGGATTTTATCTAGCCCTGATTTGAATTTACTGTAGAGTTAATGAATTCAATATTCCTGTTCAAGTTTTGTGCTAAATTGTGATAAATTAATTATCGCCAAAATATTTAAGAATGATTGCTACAATGTAGACTCATAGGCTTTAAGGAATCCTTAGAGAGGGCAAATGGTCAGAAAAGCTTTTTTGGTATGGAAATTTGTTTCTGGACTACTGATAAGCAGCATTTCTCTGAGCTGTAATGGGTGAGAATTGTCCTTTAAGGAAAAATAAGGCTTCTGGGATCTAATGGTGACAAAGTACACAAAGGACAGAGAATGTCCTGGGATTTTTACAGAGGCATATTCTGTACTCACCTGGGAATGGACCTCTTCTGACCATCTAGGCTGTTAATCCTTGAGTGATACAATGATAGCATGAGCCAGTGATAGCTTTGACCTGTACGTGAAGCCCTCACTATGTGTCCCTTGGGACATGAGGAAATATTTCCCCTTTTAGGCCTTTTTCCTTTGTGACAAATTCCCATAATCAGCACATAATGCGAATTGTAAAATTAAAGTTTCCATTTCCCCAAACAATTGAAATAATTGTTAATAATAATAATTGAAAATTCTCAAATTGTTAGGGAGCATACTTTGAGAAGTAGGTGAAGTTTATTAATTGATGGCTTGTATTTGTAGCCTTAATTTACCACAATTGAAGTTTGGATCTTGAGCTTGGAATACCTCAAAGCTTTCTTGAATTTCCCCAGAATCTGGGGTAAAGAAATTCATCTGTAAAATATTGTTACTCAAGTATTTACAAATGTTATAGTTAATGTGTACTTTGCAAAAGGATATTCTTTAACAGAAACATCACATACCAACTCTGCAAACAACTCAGGAATCTGATTTCCTAAAGGGATCTATTCCTGTAAGAAAATGATTTCTGAAAATGAAGTCTGTTGGATTGTACTAATTTTCTCTGCTTCTATCTGGTGTTCCAGTGTTTTCCCTAGTCCTGGTTTCTACACTTTTATCTTAGGGGCTGACTCTCCCCCTTATGACCTATCTGCCAATCAGGGGAAACAGTCACTGGACATATCCTTCACATCTCCAAGCAGGTTCCCAGCTACCTAGGACCTAGGCATTCACTGAGGACATGTCCCTAAGACCCTGTGCCCACAGCCTTTCCCTCCCTGTTATCTTAACCCCTTTTACTTTAGCGCTTAACTACCTGACCATAACTATTTCTTTCCTTAAATTTTGGGTCTTCTACTATATTTTGAATCATGCATACCCAGCTAGCTGGACTTATAATTCTCTGATTCAGTTTGGGGAAGCAGTAGCCAAAGTGGGTCCCTCTAACTTTTGGGGGTGTATGAAGCACCCCCAAAGCAGAGAGAATCCCAGGCCTCTAGCCCAAGGTCTCAATGCCAAGGTATACCCAAGACCTGTGGCTTTAAGGAGATCCACAACCACTCCAGTTTTGGTTACTCCCCTGTGGGATATATGGACCTTGTATTTGTAACCTTGTCATCTCTCTATTTGCTTCTAGGGTAAAAGCACTCATGGGAGTCACACAAATGCCAGGTGCCACCATAACCTTGGCAATCATCCCAGCATGATGCTCTAGACATGGCCTACAGTCAATACCTCTCTCTCCTAATGGTAGGCAGGGACAACTCTACACCCATTCTCGGCTCTGAAGAAGTTACAGAAGACTGAGACTATATCCCCTTTTCCCATACATATTTTAGGAGAGGGGGGAGATGACATGGGCATTGTACCCCCAGAAACTCAGGCAAACTATTATCAGGGAAACTCCCTTGCTCCCTTACATCCTCATGACTCTGAGCCTAAAAACATTCAATGACCCCCACTAGGGTCCTGAGATGTTTATCCTCCTTGATCATCCTCTAGATTTAAGATGGACAGAAAGAGGCACATCCAGGCCACACCTCAATCCTATCAGACATCTGTTTGTTCCCTAAAACTAAGAAATCTTTATGTCCCCAGGCAGATGATCACTCTACCTCAACAAATGCATGGGTGACTAACACTCTCTTTTGTAAAAAGTATAAAATCCCCAGAACTAATGTCTTCTGGAGGACAGTTTTTCCAACCATGCTGTCCTCATGGGGGAGCAGCCTTTCCATTCATGCTGTCCTCCCAAGGAACTGCTCCCCATCTTACTGTCCCACCTTGCTATCCTCCTGGCTATTCTCAACATTATTTCCTAAATTAATAAATTTCTCTTTTTGTTTTTAAGCTAAGTTTTGGAGTCTTGCATTCTTGCAAAAGGTATCCTTCCCGAACCCCAGGGGTACACATCTGCACCCCATATCAGAAGGAACATTATAAATCATCTAATCTAACTCCTCTCCTACCATTTTGTAGATGAGGAAACAGAAAAAAGATGTTAAGGTCATAGTTCTAGAGCTGGAAGACTCTGGAATCCAATCCCTTTCATTTCACACATGTGTAAACTGAGACTCAAGATAAGTTAAGAAACTTGCCCAGGTTATAAATAATCCCACCAAAAAGTGGGATTCAAATTCAGATCTATGACTCCAAGTTTAGAATTTCAAGTTCAAAACTCTTTCACTTGTACTACTAATCTAACACAATAACCTGATTCTAACATTTAATCATTCTTGATAAAAAGAAAAATCTTTAACCTCTCTAGAAACTCAATTTTGTCAGGGTGTGGTGTGAGAAATGCATGTGTTATTCTCAAGTTATTAATAGTTATTAATCTTGTCAAAAAGTGGGGGCAGCTGGGTGGTTCAATGGATAAGAGAGCCAGGCATGAAGATGAGAGGTTCTAGGTTCAAATATGGCCTCAGACACTTCCTAGTTGAGTGACCCTGAACAAGTACCTTTGTTGTGGGGTGAAGAGGTGAACCCCTAGGGTTCGAGAAGGATACTTTTTGCAAGAATGAAAGACTCCCAACACTTGGGCTTAAAAATAAAAAGGAGAAATTTATTGATTTGGAAAGTAATGTTGAATCTGGTCAGGAGGCAGCATAGGTGGAAGCCTGACTCCTAGGTACAACAGCCTGGGTGGAAAAAATGCTCCCTGCGAGGACAGCAAGACAGCATGAGTGGACCAACCTACATGTTTGCTCCCAGAATGCCTCAATTCCGGGTTTTTCATGTTCTTTTACAGCAGTGAGAACCTGACTCTGGAGCTAGTGATTGGGGAAGAGGTTTGCCCAAGGGCATAGGGGTAGTTCTAGTGATTTGGAGGATAAATGAATGGGGTAGATCTCTTTGTCCATCTCAATTCAATGGGGCAATCAAAGTAGGATAATCTTCAAGGCCAGGTATTTTGGGTTGGATGTCACAAGGGCCTAAGGGAGCAAAGAAATTTCCCTGATAATAGTTTGCCTGAGTTTCTTCTGGGTACAATGCCCATGCCACCTTAACCCTCATTGCCTAGCCCTTGACCCTCTTCTCTCTTAGAATCAATACTAAGACCAAAGGTAAGGGTTTAAAATACATATATTGCCAAAAAGTTAGTAAAAGCCGGTGTCTCTCCCCACCCCCATCTATTTCTAAGTGTTCTGGGTTGGGTCTTTTGGAGTCTTGTTTGGGAAATCACCAGCGGCAAGTGTCCCAGACTGACTCAATGACCAATCTTGAGTACCCTCTTGTCTTGGAAGCTTCTTCCAGGAAGTCAAGCCCTGATGGCTGGGCTAATCCCCAGTAGGCCCCTCCAAGATAAACCTCTTTTCTTTGTACAATACTCCTGCCCTTTTATTACTGGCCATTTCTTTAAAATATGAATTTATTTGTGTATACCCAATGTAAAGCTATTCTCCAATTTCTTGAAGATGTTAATTTATTTGAAGGTGTCCATTGTAAAGCCAATGTAAAGCTTTTCAAAGTTCTGTCTGCAACCTCTTGAAATGTTAACTATTTTATCTTCTTGTAAATTGGGGGTGGCTCAGTAAACAGGAGAAAATTCTGTATTTGGAAGATTTTGTCTATAAGTCAGGGGGTGAAGCTGGACTGTCTGGTGAGTCTATAGTGTCTCAGAGTCCACATCTCTCTTTCTGTAACTCTTTTGAGGCATGTCTTGGGTCATTGACTTGAGGCAGTGTCCCCCACTTTTCTCCTCTCAATAAAGCACTGTATTTTAAGTGTCTCTGGTCATATTGTTTAAAGGTGATTAAAGAAGGTTAACTTTGGAATTTGGGGTCCCCTCAATTTTCACCCCAAACATCAACAAAATGGGAAAGATATGCTTTCTATTTACTTCATGGGATTGTTTTCAAGCAAACTTTCACCTTTCACTACCATTTCCTCAAGCTATATTCCTTTATCTCTTTTCCATTTATAAACCAAATTTCTTGCTCTCTTTCCAAATTCATCATCCCCATTCCTTAAATCCCCTTGAAATCTGCCTTCTGATTACATTCTTAAACTATTCTCTCCAAGGTTACTAAGATCTCTAAAATTTTCTAATCTAGTGACTGTTGACTGGAAAAAAAAAACACAGAACTATCAAATACTCAGTGCAAAATTAGACCTCCACATAGACTGCAAGCTAACAGTCATGAATGAGTTCCAAGGGTTGGAACTGCTTGCTCTGGACACTGAACCCTGGGAGAACCAACAGTGCTAGGTTGACCACTCCAGGGAGTTATTAAAGTTGGGAAGCTTAAATACCTTTCTGGGGGAACTTGGGGTCTGAGGATGCCTAGGGGTAGATGATTGGCTTTACTATGGTAACAAAGGAAAATGAAGAATACTAGACAGGAATAACAGGGAGGGGCTGATGCTTTACTGTGGGTACAAAAGGGAAAGGTAGCCTAGTTGACTTGGCCTATGGGAAAAAACCATTGGGACAAAAGAGATACTTAATGCCTGATGGAATTAGCCTACCCCACTTAAACTATTTTAAAATCTATTGTTAGTCTGAAACTAGTGAAGTTGGACTTTCCTTCAGGGAGAAACTACCTTTAAACTAAGTCAACTGGGGGTCATTACATCTTTCTAGGCTATAAGTTTAGGGGCTTCAAGATTCCATGTTGACATGACCTTTGCTTAGTCCACATATTTCTCAATTATTCTGCTATATTTGACCATCTTTTTCCTCACAAATATTCTTTTCTCTGGGTTTTCAAAACATTGTTCTCTCTTGGTTCTTTTTCTGTGTGTCTACAGACCCTTTCAGTCTCCTTTACTGGATGTCCTCTGAGGAGTCTCACCTCTTCTGAGGAATTCCCAAGATTATGCACCTTGTTTTCTTTATATATACACCCTCTTTTGGTGATTTCATTAGTTCTTCAATTCAATTCTCATCATCAGACTTATAACTCCCAAATCTCTCTCTAGTCCTAATCTATCTGCTGAATTCCCAAAATCACTTAAAAATCTGACCATTAATCATATTCAAGTAGACTTCTCCTAAGTACCTCAAACTCTTCATGTCTAAACAGCATTCATTAAGTTTCCAATTCCCATACACACATATGACACAGGAAAAAAATCCTCTCCCCTTTCTTAAGTTCCCAGTTTCTCTCCAGGGTACCACCATCTCTCCAGTAATTCAAGTTCACAAATTTAAAGTCTTCTTTAACACCTTACTCTTCCTCATCCCCTTATCTACTTAATTGACAAGTTTTATCAGTTCTTTAACATCTCTTGAATCTTTTGCCTAATTTCCACTTACATGGTCACAAACCCAGCATGAGTCATCATCTATTGCCAGTAATATTACAATAGTTTTCTAGCTTCCAGAATAACCAATTCATCTACCAAACTGATATTTCTAAAACATAGTTCTATGTATCACTCCTCCACTCAAGAAACTGTACTGGCTTCCTGTTGCCTCTGAGATAAATTACAAACTTTTGTTTTGCTTTTAAGGGAAAGAAATCTTTAATTTAGCAAACACCATAAAAAGAGCAAATTTCCAAATACAAAGGGGAACAGAAAAATAAGATTGTCAAAACTATTATGTGAATTTTGTTTGCTTTAAAAGTATGTAATAAATTCAATATATTTCTTTCAAAGATGTCCTGGTTATCTATTTTTTTCTTCTAAATTTCCTTCAGTTCTTTTTGGTGTGTTTAAAAAAAATTATAAACTGGTTTTCTTTTCTTCTTTTTTGGAAGTTGATTCTATTGGTGTCTCCCCTGTCCCCCTTTGAATCATCCCTTTCCCCAACAAAAAAAGGCAACCTCAATCATTGATCTATTTGGCTTTTGAAGTTCTTCAAAATTAGTCCCTACTTACCTTTCCAGACTTAATACATATTATTCTCCCTTATGTACTCTATATTCAGCCAACTTAACTGCCTGATTGTCTAAACACTGAACATTGCAACTCTCACCTCTATACTTCTATACATGCTATTCCCCATGCTTGAAATATACTTACTTCTCACCTCTGCTTCCTTCAATTCTTAACTTCCAAGACTCAGTTCATCTGCCACTTCTTATAAAAGGTCTTTCCTATACCCCCAGTTGCAAATGCCTTTTACTTCTCCCAATTCTACACAAATTGTTTTGTATTTTTTATGTGTTTTGAATGTACTTGTCTACATAATTAAACACAAAACATGTCTATGTTCATGTTATATCCCTCAAGTCTAAAAGAATGTAATCTCCTCAAGGGTAGAGAAATTGCTCTATTTTTCCCCTAGCCTTCCTGTTTACTTCTAGTAATCATTATGCTACCACATTACTGAAGCCACCCACTTTTATATAATAAGCAAATTTGTGCTATATCATACTATAGTAATAGCTCTGTGAGGACCCCTCCAAAGCATCATCCTTTTGGCCAAAAAAAAAAGAAAGAAAAGAAGAGTCATTATTTAGTGTAGTACAGGCATATAGTAAACATTTAATAGGTTGAATGAATGGTTAAAATATTTTGTGCATCTTAAAGACTTATAGAAATGTGATTGATTATGGTCATGATGGTGATGATGTTGATGAAGATGATAATGACAATGGTGGTGCTGATGATGATGGTGCTGATGTTGAAGGCAGAATTCATACAGAGAGATAGAACTTCTGGGAGAAAATCAATAAAAGTGAACTTATAAGTCTTTTGACAGTTGCTTTCACTCCTTATTCTGTTTTTGAGACTTATAATCTCACAAAGAACCCAAAAAGGCTTCGTCAAATTCTTTTTCCAAGTCTCTTTTCTCTCATGACTTTGAAACATTAAAGGATCATGACAATAAGTTATGAGAAGGATGATGAAATGACCACTTAAATGATACCTAACTTACCAACCTCTTGATAAAAATGCATTTTTTTCCTTTACATTTTATTTTTCTTGTCCTAAACTTAACAAATACCCAATAAAATGAAAATTTCTATATACAAAGTAGGACAAGAAAAAAGAGGATTGATCCTGAAACTGCAGATCTCTATTATGTCCATCTTGCTTTTCCTTTTAAGAATATAATCAATTCAATATGTGACTCTCAAAGCCATGCTGCTTCTCTGTGTCTAAATGCATTTCAATAAAAAAAATGTCCTTGCTGAGGCAAATTCAATTTAAAGAGAGGTGGATAATGCCATCACTATATAGCACTACAGATAAAGTCCTCATGTAGCCCCAAATACAGTCCTAGAGATCCACGGGGGAAGGGTGCTAAAAATCCTATGGGAAAAAAAAAACCTAATGGAGGAGAAAAAAAATCACTTCTGGAGAGCAAACTACAAATTGCTAACTATAGAGATATTGTCCTTGGTGGGATGTATGTCAAGAACAATGGATTAAAAAAGAGGCAACATAGCCTAGAGAAGTGATGTGAACCTTTAAAAGACCAAGCAACCTTCATACCTCATGTGAGTTTCCCACCACCCCACCCGACTCCCTACCTTACCCCAGACAGGGGAGGGAGGAATCATTCCCATTGGGCTGCTAGGCAGAAGGGTGGATGATATAAGCAATGTCCTCAGGTACATGTGGAGAGGGAAAGGGGAACAGCCACTTTGGAATGTGTGCCATAAGTTTTCCAACATGGGTCTAGAGCAGTGGTTCTCAACCTTTCTAATGCTGTGACCCCGCAATACAGTTACTCATGTTGCAGTGACCCCAAACCAAAAAATTATTTTGGTGGCTACTTCAAAATTGTAATTTTGCTACCGTTATGATTTGGAATGTAAATACCTGATATGCATTATGTATTCTTATTACTACAAATTGAGAGGTTGAGAACCACTGGTCTAGAGGATAGGGGACCCTGGATTTGGTGTCAGGAAAACCTAAGTGAAATTCTGCCTCAGATAAATACTTACAAACTCCAGGACAAAACCTCCTTGGACTTCAGTTGCCTCATCTATAGCATGAAGAAGTTGGACTCTAAAATCCCTTCCAGTGTTCAATCCATGAAACTAAGGAGCTCCAGGAAATACTTTTTTTTTTTGGCCTAAAAGGAAGAGACTTAGTATGGGAGTGCACAGGGTTATGACTCCATATTTCTATAGCATTAACCTATTTATTATATAAAATTAGGTGGACTCAGTAATGTGGCTGAGATCATCAGTAACTTGCTCAGGGTTACATAGCTACTATGTGCCAGAGGTAGAAGTTGAATCCAAGTCTTCCTGAATTGAACACCATTTCTCTATGCCATGCTCTTTCTTATACATAATATATACTTGCCATCTCTCCCTTAAATGCTTGTAAAAGCCTTTTAAAAACCCATCTTTGACTCAAGCCAACAAAAATAAATCATTAAAGATCTCTTCAGAGATCTTTACAGAGATCTACAGGAGTCATCTGTGACTATGGAAAGAGAAGTGTATTAAAAAAAAAAGATAAAGGAGAGAAGTTTTGTACCCCGATGGGAAGCTTGGACTTTTGGTATGGAGAGGGGGAAAGAGAGGAGAATCTCCTTCTCAAAGTGGGGTTCAGAGGAGTCAGCAGATGTAATGAGTTGACTCAGAGAGAGGAGAAGGGATTTGAAGATTTTCCCCCTTCTGCCTTCCCTCCTTAGTTAAAACTGCTCTCCCCAATTCTCTCTTGTCCCTCTTGTCCCCTCTCCACTACTTGAGATCAAAGGTCTCCCCTTGATCTGTTCACTCACACTCAGCTTGGGAAACGTAACTTTTATTGTTAACTCAATCAGGTAATACAAAAGGAATAATGAGCAGGGAAGAATGGGAAAAGGAAAGTGGGGAAAAGGGGGTCCCTGTCTCTATCTAAACCCTTTCCCCTCCCTCCTGGAGTTTGGGGGGAACTCAGGCCTTGGCAGCCTGAGCCCTCTGAGAGAGTCAGGTTGAGAGAGACAGGCAACAGGACCTGAGGTAAAGTCTGCTCAGGTTTCTCTTCAGAAGTCCCTTCAATTGGGAAGTGTTGGGGGAGGGGGGAGATTTCCAGTCACCAGCAGGAAAAAAAATGGGTAACCCTCAGGAAAAAGTCTTTCCCCACCTTCTCTCTTTGGCTTCTCACAACCAGGAGACTCACTGCTCTCTCTGCCAGAGACTACTCCTCCTTCCGGATTCCACTCCTAGGGCCCCTCCTCTGCTGAGGTGATCAATTTCACATACTCTTCAGTCTGGCACTTTTTTCTCTAGTGCCAGCCTCTGTCACAGAAAAGAATACAGAGTTTAACACAAATGGGCCAGATGTGCCATCCATTTAAAAGTGAAATGGAAAGATCCATAGCTTGGATAGGCCATAGTTTGCCAACCCTAGTCTAAAGAGTCAGACTACTGAGGTTATTTCCTTATTATCTGAGTACAAAGTAACCATAAGGCATCCCATGGGTACCATGGGACTTAGTCGATACATCACAATGAGCAATTTAGGCAAAGAAGCTTCCCTTAGCTGAATCAACTTGAGTTATCATCAGTGCCTATCCTTGTTAAATATACTTCTGCTATAGCTCAGTAAATCTATTTTTGTTAACTGTTAAATGACCTACATATGTCTTATTTTGTTATAATATCTAACCTAACCACCAAGAGACTGGCCTGAGTCAGACCAGCACAGAACACATGAAGATTTTGGGATTTTTTTGCACTGTAATCTAGTACATTAGCTAGTCCTCCCAGCCTTGTGTAATCATCAAATTTTATCATATATATTCCATCATGTAATAAGATGTTATTCCCATTTTGCAGATGAGAGAAATTAAGTGGTAGAGTCAATAGTCATTTATAGAGTGAGTTGAGTACAGTAGTATAGATTGAATTGAGTAAAGTAGGTGTTTGGAGGGTCATTTTCATATGTTCAGACCACCAAAGGGCTATCCAGTATATTTGAGACCTCAGAAGTAAGCCAAACATCTGGTTTTATTTCTTACACTGGTCTCTGAAGTGGTTTTCCCATGAAATTGGGGTCAATTCTGCTGAAGTGAGCTATAATCTTCCAGTTACAACTTTGTCAAGCAGGGGACCCCACTTAAAGGGAATGTGGACTTTTCAATGTGTAGTATAAGCCTTACTGATTTTTACCTCTGGTTCATATATAAACAGTAATTGTTGATTCACCAAATTGTTTATAATGAGCCCATTCAAACTTAATCGCCTTGTGTTGCAACACAAAGTCATGAGAACCCAAAGGAATCCAGGCCTTTCTGATGTGCAATTTGTGAGCTATTTATTGTACACAAGGTGCTTAGCTGCCTTTTTTGTTTACTTCACCCAACTTGCTCAACAAAACATAGCCAGAAGACCAGAAGTCAATTTTATTTATTTTATTGACCCTTGGTGTTTCTCAGACAGAGAAATTTGCTACAATTACAACTACTGAAAAGGACAATTAATTGTAAATGGGGTTTGAAGGGAGAACATCAGTGGCAGCATAGTGAGCCAGATTCTCTAGATCCAAGCACATCTCTATCTAATCCCTAGCAGTGTAGAGTCACCTTTCAAGGCCTCAGTTTCTTTATATGTAAAAATAGAGTGTTAGATCAAAATCCCTATCAGGATGAAATAGATGCATGCTAATATTGGAGGGAGGGGAAAGGGGAGAGGGAACTAGATCTATGAACTCAATGAATAAGTGAGTTTTAAAGAAATATTTTAAATTGCTCACTATAGGCCAAGTACTGAACTAAGTACTCCCAATACAAATACAAAGAGAGTTCCTATTCTTAGGGAACTAAAACTCCTAAGATGTTACTCTCTCTTTGGAGTGTTAGTCTTCCTAGTAGGTTGCTCAGCTGGATTTACCTGAGTTTGTTCCTTTCTGCAGCTCAAATGTCAATTGCCAGATATACTTATTTCAAATTCAAAGCCAGCCCTTTTCTCCATTGACAACAGTCTTGCTCCTTGAAGCTGTTTCTTGGCTTGAAAACTGACTGTGTCTGTCTGAAGAGTAGCACTCTGCTCCTTACTGGATTCCCCATCTCCTATTGGGTGAGTAGCTCAGTTGCAAGACAATTTGACTGAAGGTGACTAGGAGATAAAGTCTCTTCCATACACTGCTATTTGGCAGAGGCACAAGGGTCACACTAAATAAAATTCCTCCTAGCTTTTAACACCTTAAGTTTTCATTATATTTTTGGGCTGATGGACTTGTCTTTTTTTGTACCTCCTTAGCTCTGTTATCTGACACTTTCTTTTGATTACATGTTCCAGTTGTTGTGGATGAAGATTATACTATGATTAGAGCAATTAAAAGAGTCCAATTGAAAGAACCTAGAAGAAAGACTGGCATGAACTTCATCATGGTCTGAGAGAGTAAGTGGAAAGTTAATGCCAATGCCTATCAGAGTTCAGAGGGTACGAATCCAAAGAGCTAGGGAGGAATAATAAAAAAGATCATTCCAGCAATCTAAGCTAGGAGATGGGTAGGAGAGAGTAAGTCAGAAAAAAAATTACAAAGGAGCAGTGTTAAGCATTAACAAAATGACAGTTTATCTGCTGTAACATCTCTGCCTAAGATAATGTTCCTTTATGCCAGTTAATAACAGCCACCCTTTTTGTTCTGCTTCATCAGCATTACTGCAAACTTAGGCAATAGATTGGACGATGTCATCTCAAAGATCTAGCCCAGCTTTAAAATTCTCAAACTATTTTCAGTGGTAGGAATATTGACAGTAACATTTATTAAATATCTTTTATATCCATGGCCCAGTTCAGGACATCACAGGTATTATAATCAGGAGAAGGTATAGAGTTTCTGCCCTCAAAGAGATTATACTCTAAAGGGAACAAAGACATAGCAATAAAAATGAACTTAAACGTATCTGACATTTTATATCACTTTAAAGTTTGTAAAACACACTACATACAGTATCTTATTTGTTCATCACAACTTATCTGTGAGATACCTTATTATTATTATCTTATAAAGGAACCAGGCCTGATAGGGGCTTATAGGTCATACAGGTAGAAAATATCTGAGGCAGAATCTGAATCCAGTTCTTCCTGACTCTAGATCTGGCCCTCTATACTACACATGTACATATACACACAAGTATATACACATATGTGTGTATATGTATGTATACATATATATCTAATACATATTATATTGCCCCCTAGCATTTATTAAATAATTATTATGTTCTAGGCACTGTGCTATGTGCAAGGGATAGCATATATCCTAGAAGGATATATGACACATTGAATAGAATCTTTCTTGTGGAATCAGGAAGACCTGAGTTTAAATCTGATTTTATATGCTTTCTAGTTGTATAACCCAGGACAAATCACTTAACCTCTGCCTGCCTCAGTTTCCTCAAATGCACAATGGAAATAATAATGGCACTTACATCCCAAGGAGATATTTGAATGGGTGCTCCCTCCTTTCCTCTCTCCCTTCTTCCTTAAATTTCATGAAGAAACTATCTTAAGCAGAAATGTTACATGAGATAACCTGTTCATCCTTCCTATTAGGAAATGAATTGTGATCGAGTGGGGTATGTTATTTTTGCCAGGTAAAAAGATTGAAGTGGATCTGTGCTTGGTCCAGAAAGTCTTCCTGGAGGAGAAAGGCTTTAAGACATATTTAAGACATGTTGATGGAAGAATCATGCAACAATAAAGAAGGAGAAGGTTATTCTAGATAGGTAGAACATTTTTAAATGGGACAGATGTGGGAGAAGTATAGTTTGGTAAAGTTAGTCTACTTGCTTCCATTTCTGTGCTTAAGCAGAAGGATGTTTAGGCATCCCAAACTCAACATGTCCAAAATAGAACTCATTATCTCTCCTGCCAAACCTTTTCTTATGTGGAGCTGCTCTATGACTATGTAGGGTATCACAATCTTCCCATTTACTTAGGTTCTCAACCTTGGTATGATCTTCAATTTCTTATTCTCACTCATCTCACATATCCAATCAGTTGCCAAGTCTTGTCCTTCTTATCTCTGTATCTCTCACATGAATCTCCTCTTCTTCAACCACATAGCTACCACTCTGGTTCAAACTTTGATCACCTCTTCCCTGAACTATTACAATAGACTCCTATTTGATCTACATGCTTCAAGCCTCTCCCAACTCGAACCCATCCTCCAAACAGCTACTACAGACCTGACTTTCTTGAATTCAAGTCTGATCGTGTTATACATATCCATCTACTTTACTATATAACACCAACTCTATTTCACATTTAAATTTCTTTACCTCATGAACCTTTCTGCTTTTCTTTTTCTAGTCTTCTTGTATATTGCTGTACTATTTGTGCTCTCAAATCTAGCCCCTCACAAGACTCTCCAGCTCCTCCCTCTGTGCCTTCACATTGGCTCTGCCCCATACTTGGAATTCATTCCCTCCTGACCTCTGCCTTTTGTAATCCCTGGTTCCCTCCTGTTACAAGGGAATCACTTTAAAAGACTGATATATATTAATTTAAGGTCGCCAAGGAATCAGCTATGTAATTCCTAAATGAAAAACTCAAGTCAGCCGTCAGCTTTTTTTGGAGTTTAATTACAATAGGAGTAAGAAAGGAATTAGAGATATAGAGAGAGAGAGAAAGGGGAGAGAAGGGAATAGGGCTTAAATACCCCTTCTGTTTAGGCTGGGCCAAAAGGCCCAAGCCCTTAGATAGCTGGGGCAAAGAAAAGAGATCAGTCCCTATTACTCACGTGTCCAAAATGGAGAAACAGTCTCAGAGGCCCCCACCTTCAGCTTCCTTCAGAGCAAGCTTCCTCAGAGCCCAGGAACCACCGACCAAAAACTCAACCCCCCTCCAGTCTCCAGACCCTCCTATCTTTAAGGACACCATCCAAGTTGCCTCCCCTCAGTCCTCACATCTACCAATCACTCTTCATCAATTTCCCTGTCAATGGAGGCTCTCGCTTAACCCAGGACCGCCCAGAGGTTTCTGGCTTTTTGCACATGTCTGTTGAAGGTCATATTTTCCAATGATTAAATCTATACTCCTTTGCTACAGCCCTTTCTAAATCCTGTTAACTTGAGTATGGTAGAGATTGGAATAATTAAATTTTGATCTAGGCTGCAGCCCTTACTCAATCCTATTAGGACTGAATAGGGTGGAGATTTATTCCAAGTATCTCCATTGTATCAATTCTAAATCAATCAAGACTCAAAGAAATTCTTGTTCTATGCTTAAGCATAGGTCAAAGTCCTTTCCATTGTTCAGCAAAGGGTTTCTGTCCTAAAGTAATCTTAAGAAGGGAAGAGAAGGAACCTCCCATGCCAATGGAGTTCCCATTCCAATAGACTATCAGTAAGAAATTTTTCAAGTATGAAATATCCCAATGGTGAAATTTTCAACAATTATAAGTCTAAGGAAATTTGAGGTTTACAATCCCCCCTGATGATCATTGGGAGACTAGTCTCCCCATTGATCATTTAACATAATCATTTTGTAGTTCTAAATTCACTTCTAACTAAAGATATACACAATATTCAATTTCTAAGAGAAATTAGAATAGTGAGAGAGGAAATAGAAAAGAAAAGAAAGCAAAACCAATGTTTGCTAGGCGCATTGACAGAAAGCCAAATTAGGGGCAGTCCCTTTTGGCATAAATGTTACAATAAATGTTCAATCAAAAGTTCAGTCCAATCAATCACATCCAAAGTTCATTCTTGATCTTCTTGATGAAGTGTAGGTTTTTGGCATCTTTCTGCAACAGTTCATTCTCTGGATATAAAAGTTTCAAGCTTCTTTCTTGAAGATCTTTTCTTGAACAAAATCAAAATCTTTGAATTTTTTTTTATAACAGTAAAATCTTAAACAAAAGTCTTGGATTTTTATAAAAATAAAATCTCAAACAAAAAAAATTCAAAAAATTCTTAGATTTTAAATTAAAATACAATCCCCCCTGAAGTAAGTATTAAAAAAAAATTATCAAGTTTAGCTCAGAATGCAATGTTCAGTTATGGGGGTGTATGTGTCAATTATCAAAAGAATAGAAAAATAATCAAAAACATAAGAAAAATTCAAAATAGACCTTGTATAGGTCCAGTTTAAAGTAATTTCTATCCCACAAGTATGTAGGACAGAATGCAGTAATATTTCACTTAGCCATTTGTAGCCAAGACTACAGGAAGTTGCCATAATATAAGAAGAAAAGAATTAGAATTCTATTTTGATGGGGAAATGTCATTCCCTTGTCTGATTTTTTTCCTTCAGAGATATAGGGAGCCAGCATGATAGTCAAGCTTTGTACTTGTTTGAGTACTTCAAAAGGAGTGTAGATACAAGGAAGTCCTACGACTTAAACATAAGTTAAGCGTCGCAACCTTGAGTCTCACTTTAATATTTCATGTGTGCTCTATTGGCACTATTCAGGTTTAGTCTGTGCTCCTTGTTTTTATCCCTTTTCCTGGAATCAGACACAAACATTAATCACAGTCCTATAATATTTTATCAATAAATGGCAGGTTCCCATAGTTTAAAGCTTTTAGGCATATATTGATATTATAGCAAGAGTATATATATTAACTTGTATTACTGCAGGGAAAAAAATATTAATATTAATTATGTGTACCTTCAGTACAAAAAATGAGAAAAAAAATCAGTAATTCAATATATTCTTGAAAGAAAAAAGAAGCATCCATTTGTCTATGGATTATTATCTCCAATTTATATGATAAGATAGAGTCACAATTCATATGATAGGATAGAGTCAATCAGTCTCAGCAGAAGATGCTTTCTTCACATGTGAGCAGTGAATCCAAGAGTCTCTTTCTCCAATCTTTATAGATGTTGGAGTAGTTAATAATATTTGGAATGGTCCTTCCCAGGAAGGTTCAGTTGCTCCAGTTCGCTTGAAATTCTTGATATAAACTTTATCTCCTGGGTTCAGGTCATGCAGAGAAAAGTCTAATGGTCCAGCTTGTACTGCAGCTCCAGATTCATGAAGTTCACGTAGTTTGTGCTGTAACTCCTGTATATAGGAAGCAATAGTAATATCTCCCCCTAATAGCGATGTATAAGCCGGGGAGAAAGGCTTAGCCTGTATAGGCGGATGTCCAAAAAGCATCTCAAATGGTGAAATATGTAAGTCTCCTCTAGGTCTGCTTCTAAGATAAAATAGGGCCAGAGGGAGAATTTCAGGCCATTTTAAATGGGTCTCAGTGCATAATTTGCCAATCATAGTCTTAAGTTCTTTATTCATCTTTCCTACTATTTGGAGAGGAGAAAAAAAACTGAAAAAGGTTAATTAATATCAACAAAATCAATACAATCTAAGAATCATCTTTATTATACTGGGAAGTTCCCTGGGCACCCTCCTGAAGGGCACCTCTCTGAGGATCATTAGCACCTCGAGTAATTTTTGGACGAGCGCCATTTCTCATATATTGTTGAGTATTATCATTAAAATTTTCTTCAATTTGAGCATTGTCATTAATTTCCCAATTCCTATTTCTATAATTCTGGTTTCTAAAGTTCTTATTTCTATATTCATTACAGTTATTTCCATAGTCATTATTATAATTTCTAGAATTCTGGTTTCTATAACCATTATCATAATTTCTATAGTTTTTATTTCTAAAACTATTATTAAACTGTGTATTCCTTCCAAACATCTTAAGAAAGGTTCTACATTCCATCATTTTGTGGCCCTTCTTCTCACAGAAGTGGCAAGTAATGGATTGATAATTGGATTTCTGGAGAGGGGCAATTGTCGTTGGTTCATTATCATGCCCACTTTCTAATTTAGTTATCCTATCTATTACACATCTCATTTTTTTCTTCATTTCCTCCATGTCATCATTATTCTCTTTCTCCTTTTCTTCGTTTCCCTTAAAAACATATATAGCTGTTTTTCGCAATTCTTCAAGGTCCATATCTGACCATCTTGGGCATTGTGTTTTAAAATAATTTTTAATTACTTTGCAAGAATTATTTACAAAGATTCTTCTAACTTGTCTTAAACTATTCTCTTTATTTAAGTCCCAATCTAAGTATCTGTCCCCAAACTCGATAATTCTGTCCATAAATCTGGAGGGTGTTTCGTTTTCCTTTTGCTTAATTTTTTCCAGTTCCATCCACTTATCTGTACTGTCCGCACATTCCTTCATGGCCGTGAGGATGGCCTCTCTACAACGGTATAGTTGTAGATAGTCCTCAGGATTATTATAGTCCCATTCGGGATCCTGAGATGGCCAATGTGCTGCATTACGCCCCCGGGTTTTGTTGACATGAGCAATTATTTTATTTTTTTCACGTTCACTTAAAAAAGCCTGTAGTAAGCTCTCAACGTCCTTGTAAGACGGATTATATTGAAAAAATATGTCTCCCATCTTTTTTGTTACTAGAAAAGGATCTTGTTCATATGTGGGGATATTTCGTGTAAATTCATTTATTTCTTGGGGAGTAAACGGTATCCTATGTCTTAAAGTCACCACATCCCCATTTCGTCCTATTTCAGGTACTTCTCTTAGAGGAAACAGGCCTCTAGTTGGATTTTGCACCTGTGGGTCAGTTTGACAAGGACAGGTTTCTCTAGGAGGACAAGATCTCCCTTGCATTGGAATTTGGTTTTCTGTAGGAGAAGGAACATGAGAAGCTGGGATTGCAGGGGAAGGGTTTTGGGGATTAAATTCAGACAAGATTTGCACTGCACGAGAGAAGCAGTCTGTTAACTGGGCTATAGGGAAGGTGTTTTCCATCTCTATTTCAGGGAAGGAAATTTCCTCATTCAAAGGTTCAGAAACAGGTCTGTTTCTGGTAGAGTGGTTTTTTGCCAATTGATCCTGTAAGAAACTTTTTAGATCTTCTAATTGGGCTTGCATTTTATCCTCAATTTTTCCTATTTTATCTTCCATATTTCCCATTTTATCCTCAATATTTCCTATTTTATTCTCAATATTTCCTATTTTATCCTCAAGTTTTTCTATTTTATTCTCAATATTTCCTATTTTATCCTCAATTTTTTCTATTGTATCCTCAATTTTTTCTATTTTATCCTCAATTTTTTCTATTTTATCCTCAATATTTTCTATTTTATCCTCAATATTTTTTATTTTATCCTCATTTTTTTCTATTTTATCCTCAACATTTTCTATTTTATCCTCAATATTTTCTATTTTATCCTCATTTTGTTTTATTTTATCCTCATTTTGTTTTATTTTATCCTCATTTTGTTTTATTTTATCCTCATTTTGTTTTATTTTATCCTCAATATTTTTTATTTTTTCATCTCTAAATATAGTATTGAGGAGTACAAAAATGACAGTACCTATTAATATAAAAATTTGGAGGTATCCTTCATTCCTCAATGCCCCTACTTCTTCAGCTGCCATATAATTGTCAAAGAATGTAGTACTCATTTTTATATGTATATTTTGTAATTTCACAAAACACGTGGGGAGCAGGGCAAAGCAACAAACTTTCCACAGGGTTTTTTTTTTTTCTAATCCAGGAAGTTGTTCCTTAAGGGAAAGGATATTTAGAAACAGTTCTTCCAGCCAGGACTTTAGAGTCCTGTTGCTGAGATTTAAAAACAGCTGTTTTCTGTCTATCAGAGTCACACAGCTGGGAAGTATCTGAGGTCCGATTTGAACCCAGGACCTTCTGCCTCTAGGGCTGGCTCTCAATCCGCTGAGCTACCCAGCTGTCCCTTAAGATTAAAGGGAAGAAAAAGAAAAAACTGCTGATTCCAATTTAACTTAAGGAGAAAAGAGAAAAAGTTTTTTATACTCACGTGTTCTAGCAGCTGTGTCTTTAAGCCAAGTTTTTTTGTTAAAAAAAAAGAACTAAGTGGTGAAACAGTATAGTAAAAAGGCAAGGAAAAAGTTTTATTGAGAGGATTCTTTAGACTCCCGTGTGGTCAGCCACAATGTTACAAGGGAATCACTTTAAAAGACTGATATATATTAATTTAAGGTCGCCAAGGAATCAGCTATGTAATTCCTAAATGAAAAACTCAAGTCAGCCGTCAGCTTTTTTTGGAGTTTAATTACAATAGGAGTAAGAAAGGAATTAGAGATATAGAGAGAGAGAGAAAGGGGAGAGAAGGGAATAGGGCTTAAATACCCCTTCTGTTTAGGCTGGGCCAAAAGGCCCAAGCCCTTAGATAGCTGGGGCAAAGAAAAGAGATCAGTCCCTATTACTCACGTGTCCAAAATGGAGAAACAGTCTCAGAGGCCCCCACCTTCAGCTTCCTTCAGAGCAAGCTTCCTCAGAGCCCAGGAACCACCGACCAAAAACTCAACCCCCCTCCAGTCTCCAGACCCTCCTATCTTTAAGGACACCATCCAAGTTGCCTCCCCTCAGTCCTCACATCTACCAATCACTCTTCATCAATTTCCCTGTCAATGGAGGCTCTCGCTTAACCCAGGACCGCCCAGAGGTTTCTGGCTTTTTGCACATGTCTGTTGAAGGTCATATTTTCCAATGATTAAATCTATACTCCTTTGCTACAGCCCTTTCTAAATCCTGTTAACTTGAGTATGGTAGAGATTGGAATAATTAAATTTTGATCTAGGCTGCAGCCCTTACTCAATCCTATTAGGACTGAATAGGGTGGAGATTTATTCCAAGTATCTCCATTGTATCAATTCTAAATCAATCAAGACTCAAAGAAATTCTTGTTCTATGCTTAAGCATAGGTCAAAGTCCTTTCCATTGTTCAGCAAAGGGTTTCTGTCCTAAAGTAATCTTAAGAAGGGAAGAGAAGGAACCTCCCATGCCAATGGAGTTCCCATTCCAATAGACTATCAGTAAGAAATTTTTCAAGTATGAAATATCCCAATGGTGAAATTTTCAACAATTATAAGTCTAAGGAAATTTGAGGTTTACACTCCCAAACTCAACTCAAGTGCTACCTTCTATATGAAACCATTGCTGATTCCCCAGTTGCTAGAACACTTTCCCAAGTATACTCTCCTGTATATTAATTTCCTATGTATATACATGTGTAATTATATATATATATGTATATATATATATGTGTGTAAGTATATATACACACAAATGAACATGTATTTATATTGGGGGTTTTTTTTCATTAGAATGTAAGCTCTTTGAGGGAAAGAACTATTTCACTTTTGTCTTTTTAGCTCCATAACTTTGAAATAGTGCCTGTCATATAGCAGACACTTAATAAATTTGTTGTTGTTCAGTCATTTTCAGTAGTCACTCTTTGTGACCCCATTTGGGATTTTCTTTTTTTCTAATTTTCTTTTTCTTTTTAAAATTAATTAATTTTTTTAAAACCCTTAATTTCCATCTTGGAATCAATACTATGTATTGGCAGAAGAGAGGCAAGGGCTAGGCAATGAAGGTTAAGTAACTTGCCCAGGGACACACAGCTGGGAGGTGTCTGAGGTCGGATTTGAACCTAGGACCTCCTATCTCTAGGTCTGGTTCTCAATCCATTGAACTATGCAACTGCCCCCCCTCCCCCATTTGGGATTTTTCTTGACAAAGATACTGGAATGGTTTGACATTTTATAGATAAGGAACTAAGGTAAACTGTTAGATGACTTGCCCAGGGTCATACAGCTAGTGTCTGACATTGTATTTGAATTCATGAAGATGAGTCTTCTTGATGCCATGCCTAGTGCTCTTATTCACTGTACCACCCTAGCTACCCTCTACTTAATAAATATTTATTGATTGAAGGATAGATTGATAATTGATATTATCTGTCTGAACCCAATGTAGCTGAATGAATAAGAATGAATGCATTGCTATTGTAAAAAGACCCTACCTGGGGCAGAAATGTTGCAAGTGAGACAGGTACATTCTAACAATTCCTACTACTTTTTTCTTCATTGTGTTATGGGCACGGAAGGATACCCTTTTGGGTTCGGGAAGGATACCTTTTGCAAGCATGCAATGACTCCAAGACTTAGCTTAAAACAAAAAAGAGATTTATTAATTTAGGAAGTAATGTAGAGAGTGGCCAGGAGGATAGCAAGGTAGAACAGCACGACGGGGAGCAGTTCTTTGGGAGGATAGCATGAAAGGAAAGGCCGTTCCTCCATGGGGACAGCATGGATGGAGAGGCTGTCCCCCAGATGACATCAGTTCTGGGGTTTATATACTCTTTAGATGCTATGTCCTGGTGTGGAGGTGACCTATAGAGTGTTAGTCCCTCAGGCATTTGGTGGGGTGAGGTGGTCATCTGATTGGGGTCTGCCTGGAGGCATAAAGGTTCATTTCTTTGTCCACCTTAAATCTAGAGGACAAAAGAGGGTAAACATCTCAGGACCCTGGGTGGGGTCATTGGGTGTTTCTAGGTTAAGAGTCACAAGGATGCAAGGGCAAAGGAGTTTCCCTGATAATAGTTGGCCTGGGTTTCTGGGGTACAGTGCCCATGTCAATCGTTATCCCTTGATCACCTTCATTCTGACCTTTTCTGGTTTTGCTGACATGGGGAAATTATCTGGCTGATCCCTAACAAGGCATTACTTACATTACATGATTACTTACTCCTCTCTCATTCTCTCTCTGTATGGATCATGCCTTCCCAGGTGGGTTCTCTCCCTTCAATCTTATTACCTGTCTGCAACCTCCAATTGGCCCTTTCCAAATAGAGGATGGGAAGCAAACATGACCTGCTTTTCCATTCCTCAAAGATTCTATCAACATACCAAAAGTTTTACCTTCACCTTTTAATTTTTTGGCTAAACAACCCAGAATGCTGGAATCAGTCCTTTCTTTGGGTCAGCCTAAAGCTAAGGCCTCCTGAGACTTATTTTCTATAATGGCACTGTGTGAGCCTGAGAATCCCTTGGTAGCAAAGTTGTTTGAAGGGAAAGTTCAGTTCCCTAGGGTTAAAATGATAACCTGAGACTGTGGAGGGTGGAGGCGCTGATTAGAACTGGCAGCCTGAAGCTGTCATTATACTGTGAAGACTATGTCCCACTCTGTGAAAATTCTAGTAAGCCCTGGAACTGCTTCCTGCATGTGAGTCAGATGGAGTTTGCATTTTGCCTTGACTCATGACAACTAATTATATTTGTGCTAGTATGGTTTTACAATAGGTTTGTAAAAAGCAATAGGTTGGAGTTAAACTTAATAGTCAAGGATGTTCTTGTGATTCACAATTTGCATGAGAGACACAGCTGGGAGGAACTGTACAGGTCATCTAATACAAACCTCTCATTTTACAGAAGAGGAAACTAAAATATAGAGGGGGGGAGTGACTTCTGATGTTTGTGGGCCCATTAGAACTGAATAATAAACATGTTGTTACCCTTTCTTGGCATAATATTCACCTTCTTTCCACTTATCCAAATCCAGTCTACCTTGCCCATGAAGACTTCTCGGAATGCTCTAGCCTATACTGACTCTTCTCACCTCTGAGTTCCTCCAACACTTGTGAAAAGCTATAGGGGAAGAAGGAGAGGGAAGAGATACAGGTTCCTTTACCATGATAGCAAGAATGCTGAGTAGGGACTATCTCTGCCCTTCCCCCTCCAATATGCCACTGGAGATTTAGGGTCATTTTTGTGACTGGGTACTTTTGTAATATGCTCTCAGGGTTCACTCATTCAACTCACAACACTACTAGCTAGTTTGGACTTCAGGGGGTGATGCTTACTACTCTCAAAGTTCTAGAGATAACCATAAGTGACAATGCTCTCTTAAAAAAAAACCTCATTGGTGTTGATATGCAAAATTTCCTCCTGTATCCATCTCCATGTACCCTATCAGACAACCATCCTAGACAAAAAAATTATATTTTTGAAAGAAACAGAGAAAAACAAAACTTTTCAATATATTTAAAAAAGTCTAAAGATATATGCAGTATCCCACAACCATGGGACCTCTGCCCTCTGCAAAAGAGTGAGGGAGTGTCTTCTCACATCTCTTCTTTGGGAACAAGCTTGTTCTTTGTAATTTTGCAACAATCGCTTTTAGTTATTTAGTAGTTGCTGGTCTTTCCTTTTACATTGTAGTCATTATGTATATTGTTTTCTTAATTCTGCTTACTTCTTCCTGTTCATGTAAATTCATGCTTTTTGTATTCATTTATTTGTCATTTCTTTTAACATTCCAATATATATTCTATTTTCAACAAATATCAAATTAATTTGATAACTTGCTTTATAATGTAATTTAAATTCTAGAAATGCCATTACCTCCATTTATTCCTCTTTTTTCCATTATTTCATTTGCTATTCTAGATCTTTTATTTTTCTAACTGAATTTTATTATTTTGTCAAATTTTACAACGTATTCCCTTGATAGTGTGATTAGTATAGTATCAAAATGATGTGTTAAGGAAGTTCATTTCCTCCCCCTCCTGAGTAGCTTGACCTATCCATCAAACATTCCTGATATAACTCAGTTGTGCCAGGTTTGTGTCCCTCTACATGCTGTACATCAATAAAAGTCAAGGCTTTGGGCTTGTGAGAGGGAGAACTGAGAAGAGAAGGAAGGAGGAAGAGGTCAGGATCAGAGCAGGAAGATGAAAGGGAAGGAGGAAGGGACTTGCATGATCAGGCTACTTACAGGAATGATCATCTACCCTTTCTAATAAACTTTATAAAATATATATCTGCGTAGAAATGTTTCAATTCTTACAGTTGGTGACCAGATGGGACTTTAGGACCTTTTATTTCATTCTGAGAAGTTTTGAGTGAGTGCTTAGTTAAGCTTAAGGATAGAAGTTCACCTGTCTGCATATGAAAAACTTGCTGAGAAACAGAAACAGAGAAACAGAATCATCTAAAGCACCTCCTCCTGATGGATTGGTGAGAAAACTCCCTCCCATGTGTTTCTCCATCCCTGTTCTTTTACTTTATCCCAGGGTGGGTCAGTATTTAGCACAGGAACGCAGCCCAGCCCAACCCCTGACTTCTCTGGGCATGGGAAACTGCTAGCTCCTACTGCCACTTTGCTCAGCCAGGTGCTGAACTGAGTGAGGAGACTCCCCTTAAATTAATCCTGGGGGTCCTTCTGGGCTGTGGATTTGAGTTAGGGGCTCCCTGAGGCCGTAGAGACAGAAGTCCCAGCTTTTTGCCCAAAACAGAACCAGAGACCCAGGCAGGGGAGTGGCTCTCCTCATGTGGTTCCCCACCAGAGCCATTTTGGATGAGAGTGGGGCAGTAGGAGACAGGGTCCCCACATGTCCCCAGACAGTTTGACTTTCCCAGGTGCAGAAAATGCAGACTCCTGTTTCTTCACAGGCTCTGCACTCTTCCCAGGTACCTGATCAGCACAGCTCAGTGCATGGGAGCATCCCTCCCATTTCAAAGTGGATCTAGTTTTTGTTTTAAACCAACGGGCACTAGGACCCAACAGATCTTTCCCAGCCCAGTGTCTGCCTGACTTTTCCCACTCACCACACCTGCTGGGTCACTGTGGTAGGGGTCTGCTCAGAGACACCCATTAAATTAATCCTGAAGGGTCCTTCCAGGCTGTGAACTAGAGTTAGGAGATCCCTGCTCACCCCCCCCCCCACACACACACACACACACATACACACTTTGAAAACATGTGGCTGTTTGCTCTAGGTAAAGGGAAGGGATTTAAGTCCATTTTTTTTGCCCTTCTCCCTTCCACTCCTCAAATAGTCCTTAAAACTGGGCTAAGAGGAAGTGCTTTTTGGAATTATTTTCTTTCTTCCCTCCACCCCCCCCCAACCCCCCCCAGCACAATTCTTCAGACTGCATTTTTAAAAGGAAGTTTTCTTTAAATTTTTCTCTCTCCCTCCCCCACCCTCAAACTTTCCTTGCAGGCGGCCTGCTTTCCTATAGCATATCAAAAGCCACATGAACTTTTCTTGAAGATTGCCTGCCTTCTTTTAGCATACCAAGAGCCACAATTTTTCTTTCTCTTCCTTTATCTGACTGCTTTTAGATGAAGCTCTACCCACAAGTGCCTTCCATTCTAAACACTTTTATACCACCACCTACTGTCAAGAATTAAAACTGCAGGAAAATAAAAAGAATTCCTTTGTTACTGCTACTAGTGAACTAAAATAATGCTATTAAATTGAATACATTTGAATAAAAGGATTATTAATAGGAAATATTAATAATATTTAATTTAAATTAAAACCAAATTTCTAAAATTGAACAAAGCCAATATTAAATGAAATTAATTCCATGCAATATCAAGGAATAATTTTAGAACACAATAGTATTAATAATACTATCAATAACAATAACTATTAATTTTCAATAACTACTATTAGTAACTATCTCCCATTATTAATTACTAATAATTATTATTGATGATTTATACTTATTATTTGTGGTTGTTTATGGTTATTGAGCAATAACAATAATTATAATAAATGCATATTATTAATTATTGTTAACATTATTGATAATTATAGTAATGAATACTATTAGTTATAATAAATATATTGTTATTAATTATTAGCAACAATTGTTATACTAAATATACATTTATTACTGATACTATTGCTGTGCAACAATTACTGTTGATTATTATTGATTATGGCTAATGCCTTTTTGTTTTAAACCTCCTCTTATTGCCTTACACAATAACATTGAAGAAATTTGCATCTCTTTTTTATGTTTTAGGGACTTTTCATTTTTTAAGCTGACCATTTAGCAATACTCAAACTAGCTTAAATAGTCAGATTAAGACATACAGATTAGACAACATGGAAAATATTTCAACAAATCAAGGGAAATAAGGAAATATTCCTTCTGATTCACCCCTGCTATGGGGTGAATTTCTTAATTCTTGGGCTGATCCCAATCTACCTAAGGAAAAATGGATGTCAAAGAAAGAAGCTAGAAATATTTGTAAGGCATGAATGGACATATCTTTTACCTGACCAAAATATGGCTCTTTTTACTTCAAGATCTTAAAAGATTTGAAGTTAGGCATTAAAAACAAAGATTCCAAAAATTATAAATACTGGTTCTTGTGGGCATATCATGTTGATAAATTGACCATTCCCTCCACTGAGGAAACCTTTCTTTCTTTGGAATAAAACCATTCTAAATTCACTCCTTCAGTGAAATCTATCAAGAAACACACTCTATCAAACCATCTGTCCTGTGAGGAGGTTTCTCTTCATACTGACTCAAACCAGGACTTGAACCCCTCAGCTCCTCTCCCTGTCAGACCTCACTCATCTTCTATTCCTCCCATCCCCTTCCCCCCCTCGATCTACCTCTCTACCATCCCTTAACATCCTATTACCCAGTGCCCACCTATCTCCCATATCCCCACCCATACCATCCCTACTTCAATCCTTTTATGTACCCTCCTTCCCACCCACCTTACTATGACTCCTCTAGACCTCATCCCTCCTACTCCTCTCCACCCCATGCCTGGTCCCACCCACCTTCCTCTCTACCCTGACCTTAGCCCCTCCCCCATTCCTCTACCACCCCCCTGATCTTTTTGCTCTGCCTCCCCACCGGCTGATCAGCTTCATTCTTCCACCACTGTCTCCCCTTCCCCTACTACCTTCACTACAACCCACTCCTTTGGACTCCAGAACACAGGTCAAGCAGCAGATGCCACAGAGGTTTCAAATAAAGGTCTTTTCCCTCTAAAATATGTCCCTACATATAACAGATGTGGAGATTTAGTAAACATTAGACATCATATGCCTTTTTCTCCACAGGACAGCGAGAGATTCAAAGAAAAATTTCCTTCATTTGAAACCAAGCCTATCTTGTTAATAAATAGGGTTGAGAACATTTTTCACACATATAACCACACATGGCTTGATGTAGAAGATTTGCTCCAGGTCTTGCTAACAGAAAGGGAAAGGAATAAAATTCTTTCTCTTGTTAATCAGGCCCAAGGAGAGGGAATAACTCATTGGTCAACTGAAGATCCCAAATGGGACCCAAATTCAGAGCAAGATTATTTAAAACTATGCCAGGCTAGAAATGCATTGCTAAATGCTATGAGAGCCTGTTCTGATAGGCCTGGTACATGGACTAAATTTGAAAATCTTAAGCAAGAAGACAGTGAAAATCCCTCCCAGTTTATGGAAAGACTTATTGAGCTTGGAGGAAGATATATTGAGCTAAATTTTGATAAAGAACGGGATCTTAGACAAATCAGATTACAATTTGTGAAAAACAGTTATAAGGAAGTTAGGAATTATTTTATGACTAGCTGTCCAAACTGGCCTACTATGGACCTTGAAGACTTAAAAGAGTGGCAGTTTGAGGGACACAAGGAAAAGGAAAAGGAGAACACTGATTTAGTGGAAGCAGTAAGGAAGGAAGTAAAGAAATTGACTGCTAAACAGGGTGAGAAGGATAAAGAGAATGGTACTTTAGTAGAGACATTGAGGAAAGAAATAAAAGAATTAGCTGAAACAGTTGGAAAGGTTAAGCAAGGAAAGATCATAGCTCCCTTATAAGAATCCACAAAACAACCACTAACATGTTACTTTTGTGGAAAAGTGGGTTATGTGATTATGAATTGTAAGAAGAGAAATCAGGGAAATAGGAATAGAAGTTTCAGGAATAATAATATTGATAGGAGGATTAGTTATTCCAATGAGGAAAATCAAAACTCACACCCAAACACCTGTACTCAATGTGGGAACCCCCTCAGTATAGGGGACCCTAAGGTTGAAGACACAGGGATTTGGATGACTGGTGGTACTTGGGAGGGGAAGGAACCTCAAAGAGTCTGGAGGTGAATTTTAAGCCTCTGCAGATCTAATTACCTTATTGAAGTTAACTGTTTCAGTTGTTCCCCTCCCAAGTATATGAATAAGTCTCTATGACACAATCTGTATACAAAATGTATATTGTTAATCACTTCATAAGTTATCAAAATTGAAATATTCTGTTAAATTGTCTTTATTTGTACCTCCCCTGTGACTGTACTGAAGAATATCATTGCAAAAGCTCATAAACAGCATTTTGTTCCTTTTTTGCCTTTGTTAATTGTCACATATATGATGATGGATGTACTTCATCAAACTGGTTTCAACCTGTATACAAGTTTTGGGAATTTAATTGTCTAATAATTTAAATTGACATTCATGAGTCTTCAGGAGTGATTTTCAGATATATGGGAGCATCCCTACCTCTGATCATTCATTTGCCTGCCTCTTGAGTTGTTTGTAATAAGATGTAAGGGTCTATTTGTAGTTGAAGTAGAGTACAATAGTATTGTTGTATTTTCCCATCTCTGCATTTATTGTAAATGTAATGGATGATATAACTGCAGTGATTTTTACTTTTTAGTCATCAGCTCCATGTGAAAATGGGTGGGACAGTTCTGTTACACTGTTATAGTTTCATACCAAGAGGAAGGGAGGTGCCCAATGGCTTAGTTACCCTGTGATGTATTATAATCTCATCCAGTAGGTAGGAATGATTTTTCCTGTGAAGCCTAGTAGCTTCAAAATGGATTTATTATATTAACTCTTCATCGCCAGTACAGATATTTTTCTGGGTTTCTCTCCCACCAAATTTTGGAATTATGGTAATAATAGACTTTGTTAATAATATCTTTGCCAAGGTCGAAAGATTGTCTAAATCTGTAGAACTTGTGACAAATATTCACGATTTCAAATGTTTTTTAAATATCATAAAGCAAGTCATGTGAATCCTAATCATAATGGGTTTGTTTGTTATTGTCATTAATGGGCTCTTATAATTTGGGGGATTTGGGTACTTCTTAGAATCTGTATTAGTTGTTTTTAAAAGGCTTTTACCTGGTGAAAAAATTATGTACACTCACACTATGAATCCTGGCCAAGTTAAGAGTGATATAAATTTCATTTTTGAGTGAGCACCTTTTGTGCTGTGCCTCTGCTTGGCTAACACATTGTCTAATGGAATGTGAACTGAAACTTGCCAACTCCTCAAATCAAGAAAGTGGATCATTTTGGAGAAGATGCTGTAGAGATGCCTGAAGAAGCCACACACTGTATCAAAAGATCCAGAATGACCTTTGGGATATAATGAACTGAACTGAAGGGGGTTGAACATACTTATTCTGAATGTAAACTCTTATGCCAAAGGGGACTGCCCCCTAATTTGGCATTTTGCCAATGGGTCTATCAATCAATTTTTGTATTTTACTCTTATCTCTAACTATTGTAACTTCCTCTTAGAAAATAGTCATATTTAAATGATCCATTGGGAAGATGGGTCTCCCAAAGGATCACAGGGCTACTTGGGTCAAGGAAGTTCATTCCCTCCCCCTCCTGAGTAGCTTGACCTGTCCATCAAACATTCCTGATATAACACAGTTGTGCCAGGTTTGCATCGCTCTACATGCTATGAGTCAATAAAAGTCAAGGCTTTGGGCTTGTGTGAAGGAGAAATGAGGAAAGAAGGAAGAGGATGGAATCAGAGCAGGAAGGCGAAAGGGAAGGAGGAAGGGACTTGCAGGCTAGGGTAGACAATCATTCCTATAAGTAAACTGATAGGTTAATTATAGGAATGATTGTCTATCCTTTCTAATAAACTTCATAAAATATATATCTGGGTAGAAATATTATTTCAATTCTTACAGTGATATATTAACTTTAGTGGTATTGTCATTTTAACTACATGGCAGCAAGGTGGCATCATGGATAGTTCTAAACATGGAATTAGGAAGATCTAGGTTCAGATCCACCCTCAAACACTTAACTAGCTAAGTCACCTTGGAAAAAGCCATTTAATTGCCTTAAGCCTCAGTTTCCTCATCTGTAAAATGGGTCAAATAATAATCACCTACCTATCTCTAAGGGTCATTATGAAGATCAAATGAGATAAAATTTATAAACAACTTTATAAATATTAAAATACTATATAAATGTTATTATCATCATCATCATCATCATTATTAATACTGTTGTTCTTTCTTTAAAGAGGAATTTTATAATCAAATCAATTAGACAAACATTTTATATGCTGTAGTAAATAGATTTTCAAATATTTTATAGTTTGTAGTTGTGGTAAGTAGATTTTGTGATTTATTATATTAAATTGCTACTGCTTTTTATGGGTTCACTTTGTAGCCTACAACTTTGCCAAAGTGTGGAAAGTGGGCATTCTTGCTTTATTCCAACATTTATTGGAAAGGTCCTGATCTATGCCCATTGCATATGATCCTTACCTTTAGTTTTAATCACCTGTTATGATATTTGAAAAATTCCATGTAGGCCTATATTTTGTGGGGGTTTTAACATGAATTGTGTATTTCGACAATGATTATTTCTACATCAATTGAGATAATCATGCCATTTTGGAAAATTTTGTTTTAATACTATTAATCATGTTGTTTGTATTCCTCTTTAGGACTCTTCGGACTTTAGATAACAATAAAATTTCTTTGAGCTTTTAGGTACTTTGGGTGTTTCTGGTTTCCCAGCTTCAAGAAAGAAAATGGAAGAAACCAAATTCACTTCAGATTGATAAAGGAAAAGACTTGGAAGACAGGAGTGGAGCCAGAAATTTCTATCATGATAGTCTCCCCAGCTTGCTACACTAGAGACTTCAAGAAATTTCCCTTTATGTAAGATCAAGGACTCTCTATTGCTTGAGATGTGTCACCTTTACCCAAAGGGAAGACTCCTTCACTCTGTATTATCAGGTTTTCCTATGTATATCTTCTCTGATTTCTGTTTTGCTATAATTTGAATAAATGGCTCTCTTTTTATTATTGTGTGTTCATTGTGGATCTGTTATTTGGTGAGAAAGTGATTAATCCTTGGACCTAAAAACTGGGTGTTCCTTTCCCCCCACTAATGACACATTGATCAAAAGTTATATTAAATCTGGTCATGTCCCCTAGGTTAATCATATTTAAGAGGCAGGCAGATAAATTCCAGCCTGCTACCCCATCTTTCTGAAGAGAGTCACAACTTCTGACTTCTCCTCCTAACAGGAATTCAAGACTCCCTTGAAGAAAAGTAGGGAGAATAGGCTAGAAATGTCTATTCTGCCTCCTTTCAAACTGTACAAAGACACCCCTATGCAAGATAGAGAGGACAACTCACATTACATGTAGGACCCACTACTTAAATATATAATTATTAATGGTTTCTATTATTTGTTCTTTGACTTGCTCATTGTTTAGGATTTTATGTTTAAGTCACTGCCTTTTTTTATTTGTTTGTATTATTTCTGTGCTCTAATATGTAGTCAGTTTTGGTAAAAGTTCCCTCTGCCACTGAGAAATACACATACTCGTTTCTCCAGAAATTTGCTCAATTCTGTTTTCCCTATTATATTTGTTGTATTAATTTAAAAAGGTGAGACATTATAGTCTTATATTATTATATTAATTTTTCATTATTATTTTTTAATCTAAGGGATTTGGATCATATGTATTTAATTACTATGTAGGTTGTTATCTATGTCTTCTTTCAGTATGATATAGGTTTTTTGTTTTTTTTTATTGTGGTTTGTCTCCATGTTGTGAAATTTTGTTTTTGCCTTGCCCGATAGCCTGACTGAGTCCTACTTTTACGGATCTACTTGAGGAACAGTAAATTTTGTTCAAGTTTCTCTTTTTTATCCTTTTTCTTTCTTTTCTTTTTACATGTATTTCTTGTATGCAATAGATTGTGTAAGTTGTGTTTTCTTATCCAATCTATTATTCTCTTTTATTTTATTCAGTTGTTTAATTCATTCACATTTAATCTTATCAGTTAGATTTATACTTTCTTTTGTCTCAAATATTTTTTTCAAATTGGGAATTTTTTTGTTCTTTCTCTTTTAAGTATTTTTTGCTTATTCTACTTTAAAGTTGCTCTATTCACATAGGTTCTCTACTCCTCAACATCAATTCCCACTCCCATCCCACTACCATTTGTCCCACCCCACTTCTTTTGTTTTGAAGATTTACTTAAATCATCGATGTCTTTTTCTTTCTTTCTTTTATTGAATAATCTAATTTCTCCTCTTTTTTCTCTTGATAAAATATTTTAGTAAAATCAACCTTTTTCTTTTCTCCAATTTTTGTTAGTTTTTTCATTATCTTTGACTTCTCTAAAAAAGATTTTTCCTGATTTATCTTCTTTAATTCTCTTTCATTTCTGACTTTTCTTTTCTTTTATTCTTTAATTCACAGTCATTGTGTTTATTTCTTCTTCAGTGTCTTTTTATCTGAATTGGTATACAAGAATCATAGTTACAAAGTATTTTCGCAAACTAGGGAATATTTACCCACAAATACTATGAAAAATATTACTATAGTCTAGGAAAGGGAAAGAGGGGGCATGAACTTAAAGAATAATATTAGTGAGGCATATTTTTATGGTATGCATGTTGCCAAAGTAACTCATAACCTTGGAAATTATGTCTTTTCTCTCTCCATAGGGTCTTCAAAACATTCATTGTTTCTCTGCTATTCAACTATGATAGCTCTCTACTTGTTCATTCTATAATGTGTTATTTTTAGTTGATAGGGTTATTCTGCTATGTGATTGGGTCGAGTAGATCTCTTAATGGCTCTATTGGCACTTTACAGAGTCTACTTACCTAGTTTGCATGGGCACTGGTTTCTTTGCAAACTATGATATTTCTGATGAATGGGTCAAACTGCTGGTCAGTATTCTGCTCTCATTCTTTGATAGGATTTCTGCTAGGGCAATGACATTTAGTTTAGGATTTCCAGAAGTGCTTTCCCTTTTAACTCCTACAGTGTCTCATTTCTGAGTTGTCACTTCCATGAAACAGGTGGTAGAAATCTAACTCTCCTATTTGTAATTTCTTCCATTCTCCAAAACCCCATCCTTCCATAAGCTACTCCACATTTCCTTACAACAGGAGTTCTTAATCTAGGGTCAGTTAACTTTAAAAAGTATTATTTTAATAATTCTATTTTAATATAATTGACTGTTTCTTTTCCTGGGTATTTTCATTTAAAATATTATTCTCAGAAAAGGTCCATAGGCTTCCAAAATGGTCCATAATACCAAATAAGTTAAGAACCTCTGCCTTAGTATAACTAGTTTTAGTTCAGTTATTTTCCCATGCCATCCTCTTTTAGAAATTCTATGCATGGGAGGCAATTGGGTAGCTGGGTAGCTCAGTGGATTGAGATCCAAGCCTAGAGATGGGAGGTCCTAGGTTCAAATCTGGCCTCAGACACTTCCTAGCTGTGTGACCCTGGGCAAGTCACTTAACCCCCATTACCTAGTCCTTACCACTCTTTTGCCTTGGAACAAATACACAGTATTTATTCCAAGATGGAAGGTAAGGATTTAAAACAAATTAAAAAAAAAAAAAGAAAAATCCTATGCAGATTATAGGAAAAAGGTATGAGCATTGTATTTCTATCTCTTTACATGCAATTAAGGTATTCAAACCCCCACATTTTCTAGGGTGGAAAATGTATAATTTATATCTTAATGCTTTCTTCTTTACCTCCAAAAGTTTTAACCTCTGTAGGCCTCCAACTTCCTTGTACACATTACTTGGGAATATGGCAGAAGTTGAAAGGACAAGAGAAAAGAGGTAAATATGTTTATCCCTAGTCTCAGGAAGAAAAGAAGTACTTAACATAGGTTTAGAGGATCACTTGATGTATAAAAGAGACCAAAGGAATTTTGTTGTCAACTATTCCCAAGGGCTATTGATGTTCACAGGAGTAGAAATTTAAAGAAGTCTCATGAATGCTCAGGAAGTCCTTTTGTGTACCACTAGAGAGAGACTATGGTGTTGGCTAAGGCCAAAGCTAAATATATGTTGACTAGATCAAAGCATGAGGTCTTCATGGTCTCACTTTAAAGAATGATGGTGGCAGACAGAGCCAAGATGGCAGAAAAGGTATACAAACCTACTTGATCTCTACCAAATTACCCTCCAAAAAACTATAATATAATGGCTCTCAATAAATTTTGGAATAGCATAACCCACAAAAAAGATGGTGTGAAATAAACTTTCAGTTCAAAATAACTTAGAAAGTTGACACAAAAGATCTATTGCACTGGGATGGAAGTGGAGCAGAGCCTGCCAAGGCCTCATCATAGCAACAGACTATGGGCACAACTAATCAGCAGCAAAGAGCTCTGGAGCTCTCAGCCACAGATGCTAAGGGGGACTGTATGAATGCTCAGAAGATTACAATCCCTTGGCTGTCTCTCAGTATAAGACTCTTCTTACATTGCTTATACACAAATCCAGATAGCAGTCTTGGGACACAGTCTCAGGTTGAGGAAGAGGACTAGTGCACATACCAGTACTTGAGACCATAGAGGAACAAGGGACTCTGGTCACTATTTCAAGAGGGAAAAGTGTGCTTGTGGATACTCACATACCAGAGTATAGGTTGGGAGAGTATGAAACACATCTCTTCTTATATCATACCACGTTGGAAGAACTGAAAGCAATTAAATCTCCAGAGCTGAGCTCTAAAGGCAGCTGCACAAAGAACATAGAAAGTGCTCCCTTCATCACAGTTACAGAGCCCAAATGTAATTGTGTACTTTAAGTTAAAAAGGAAAAAATAGCAAGAAAATGAGTAAAAAAAAGAAAAAGAAAAAACAAATAAAGTCATTTTGGTGACAGGGAAGATCAAAGCACAAACTCAGAAAAAAGCAGTCAGTACAGCTGTATCAAAAGCCTCCAATATAGATATAAAATGGTCTCAAGCACAAAAGCAATTGAAGGAAAAGCTCAAAAAAGATTTTAAAAATCAAATAAGAGAGGCAGAATAAAAACTGGGAAAATAAATGAGGATTATGCAGGATAATTATGAAAAAACAATCAATAGCTTGGTAAAGGAGACACAAAAAATACTGAAGAAATTCAAAATTAAAAAAAAACAGAATAGTCCAATTGGTAAAAGAAGCACAAAAATGCAATGAAGAGAAGAACTTTGTAGAAGGCAGAATTTGTCATATGGAAAAAGGGGTATAATAATTCCCTGAAGAAAAGAACTTTTTAAAAGTAGAAATGACCAAATGGTAAAAGAAATACAAAAGCTCACTCAAGAACATCAACAAACAATCAAACAGGGAGCAACTTGGTGGCTTAGTGGATTGAGAGCTAGGCCTAGAGATGGGAGGTCCTAGGTTCAAATCTGGTCTCAGACACTTTCTAGCTGTGTGACCTTGGTCAAGTCACTTAACCCCCATTTTCTAGTCTTTACCACTCTTCTGTCTGGGAACCAATACAAAGTGTAAATTCTAAGATAGAAGGTAAAGGTTTTATTTTAAAATTTATTGAATTTCATTGTTGATTTGTTGGAGATTATTATTATTAGGGCAATTCAAAGGAGTATATAAAGATAGAGAGAAAGGATGAGTTAATTATGATAGGATAATATAAAAAAATAAAGCATGAGAAAGAAGAATGAATTGGGAAAATAGAATGGAGTAAATTGTTGCACCTTAAAGGGGCATGAAAGAGCTTTTGTCCTGAAGGGGAGGATGAGGGAGGTAAGGAGGAGAGCAGACAAACTTACTCTCATCAGAATTAGCTCAATGAGGGAAGAAAATACATAATCAATTGGATAAAGACATCTACTTTATCCTTTAGAAAAGTAGGAGGAGAAGGGGATAAGAAAAGGGAGTGGAGTTGATTAAAAAGAGAGCAAATTAGGGAGGGTGAGGGTATAGGATGGAGACATACACTATAATCATAATGGTGCAAAATTTTTGTGCAAGTCTCTCTAATAAAGGCCTTATTTCTCAAATGCACAGAGAAATGAGATGAATATATAAGAATACAAGTCAATTTCCTGATTAATAAATGGCCAAAGGATATGAACGAGCAATTATCAAACAAAGTAATTAAAGCTCTCTATAGTCATGCAAAATATGCTCTAAATCACTATTAGAGAAATGAAAATTAAAACAACTCTGAGGCACCATTGCATTCCTATATTATTGGCTACTATAACAGAAAAGAAAAATGAAAATGACAAAACTTGGAAGGAATGTGGGAAAATCAAGATGCTAATGCACTGTTAAGGGAATTGTGAAATGATTCAGCCATTGTGGAGAGCAATTTGAACATATGCACAAAGGGCTACAAAACAGTACATATCCTTTGACCCAGCAATACAATTAATAGGTTTGTATTCCAAAGAGATAAAAAATAAGAAGAGAAAGGACCTATATGTACAAAAATATTTAAAGCAGCTTTTTTAATGGGTGTAAAGAATTGGAAAACAAGGACACCCATCAATTGGGAAATGGCTGAGTGAGTTATTGTGCTATAAGAAATGATGAGAAGGAAGAGCCCAGAAAAAGGAGGAAAGACTTCCACAAACTGAAGCAGAGTGAAATAAGTAGAACCAGAGGAATATTGTATACAATTATAGGAATACTGTACAGTGAACAAAAGTGAATAACTTAGTTATTCTCAGTAAAATAATGATGCAAAACAATCCCAAAAGACTCTTGACAAAAAAAAATGTCATCTGCTTCCAGAGGAAGAACTGATTATCTCTGAATCCAGACCAAAGCAAACTTTTTTCACTTTCTACCTTAATTTTTTTGTTCATTCAAGTTGCCTTCTTCAAAAGGATTAATATGGGGAAATGCTTTACATAATTATATATGTAAAACCTATGTGAGATTTTTTACCATCTCAATGGGGGAACTAGTTATGGGGGAAGGAAAGAGAAAATTCAAGACTCAATATTCTTTGAAAAATGTTTGAAATTATTTTTCCATGTAATTAGAGAAAAAATTAAAAAGTTGAAAAAAAATTTAAAAAAAGAAGTGATAGTACTTTCCTGAGACAGGAAACAACAAGGATGCCCAGAGAGCACAGACAGAGTGTCAAAGGTGTGTAGCTACAACATGAGGTGAAGATTTGAAAAGCTATGGCTAAAGGAACAGTGTAATAAGGAATAGTGTAATAGCAGAAGGTGAAACGTCAACAGATGGCAACTATAGCAGCATAGGAGAGTAGAAAAGGATTGAGTTTCTGATTCTTTGATACAGTGCAGAACCAAGAGGCAGCAGAATCCCTTGACCAAGCCAAAGAACTGTAGGAAATAGAGATATATGAGCTCAGGAAAAATGAATTTTCCAATTATGAAGCAAAGCTTATAGTCTCCAAAACTCTCTTGCCTATCATTGTTCTTGGTTTAAAACAGTGATGGCAAATCTTTTAGAGACCTTAGAGACTGAGTACCCAAACTGCAACCCTCACACCACATGCAAACCCCACATACACTCCTTACCCCAGACAGGGGAAGGAGAAAGCACTTCCATTGGGCTGCTTGGCAGAGAGACAAGTCATGTGAGAAATGATTTCCACTGTGTGTCGAGAGGGGGAAAGGAGCATCCCCCTCTGGCAAACTCCAACACACATGCCATAGGTTTGCCAACATGGATATAGATGTACCCTGTGAAAGGTGAAGGTTAAAATAGGAACCTAGGTGACTCAGACTGAGACCAAGCAATACCAACCACCCCAACACATAGAATAATAGAAGATAAAGCCTAACCTTGGTACAATGCTCTAATTCAGAAATTAAAGCTAGAGATATATAAATAAAGAACATCAAACAATGTAAAAAAGTATCAGAGATCCAGAGATATGCAAATGTAAAGTAGTTCCACAACAACTATAAAAAGAAAAGCAAAGGAGAAAGGGGGATTTTCCACAAGAACCGCATAAAACTTAGGAAAAAAAGAAGAGATTTTTTAAATGAACTAAGAACTCTGAAGGAAAGAATTGGAAGAACAATATCTTAGAACATAAAGTGGTAAGCATTACCCAAGTAGCAGACTCCTTGAAAATTGGAATAAACCAAACAAATTAGTAATACCATAGTACAACAATATTAGGACAATTTTTAAAAAATATATGTAAGATGTAAGATATCTACAATTAAAGATAACTGACTTAGAAAATTGGTCAAGGAGAGATCACCTAAGAATCATCTTACTGGGGGCAGCTAGGTGGCTCAGTGGATAGAAAGCTAAGCCCAGAGATGGGAGGTCCTGGGTTCAAGTCTGACCTCAGACACTTTACAACCATTTAACCCTGGGAAAGTCACTTAATCTCCATTCCCTAGCTCTTACCACTCTTCTGCCTTGGAACCAATACACAGTATTTATTTTCATCAGAAGGTAAGAGTTTTTTTGGGGGGAAGGGGGCTTATCATTGGGCTTAATAAAAATAACAAAAATTAAACCAAAAAAATGTGGAAAATATTTTTCAAAAAGTCATTTTTTTAAATTGACAAAAACCAGGAAAACATTATTCAGAGCAGCAGCAATACTGCATGATGAACAACTAAGAAAAAAGAAAAGAACCTAATATACAAAAATATTTATAGCAGCTTTTTTATTGTGGCAAAAAATTGAAATTAGGGGGATGTCCATCTATTGGTAAATGGCTGAACAACTTTTGGCATATGATTGTGATGGAATACTTTATGTCACAGGAAATGATGAGGGGAATAGTTTCAGAAAAAACATTAGAAGACCTGTATGAACTGACAGGAAGTAAAATGAAAAGAATTAGGAGATCATTGTACATCGTAACAGTAATATTGTAATGATGAACAACTGTAAAAGACTTAGCTACTATGATTAACACAGTGATCCAAGACAATTCCTAAAGACTCGTGATGAAAAATGCTATCCAGATAGAGAGATAAAGAGATAGAGAGATAGACAATAGATAGATGATTGATAGATATAGATAGATATAGATAGCTAGTAGATACATGGAAAGAGAAATATGCCAACAATATGGAATAGCAATTCACAGTTTCATATAGGATCATCTTTTTGTATTCTAGTTTGTATATGGAAATGCTCATGTGGGGAGATTATTATTTCATAATAAAAATATTTATTACATTAGCATGGTAGAATAGAGAATTGTGCTCAATCCTGATTCAAAGCCCAGTGCCCTTCTTCCCTGGATATACTTTCTCCTTATTGAGTAATTTAAGATATAGGGATTTCAGGCCAGCAGTTGTGAGACCTGGGATGAGCACCAATGAGATTCACATCTCAGGCTTGAAATCAAGATAATTGCATTCCACAAAGGTTAGGAAGCATTCGTACCAGTCTCCCCAAAGCCATTGGAGTTTCAGAGTGAACATGGATACCTTTTTCTTGGAAGATCAATGGGAACATATTCTAAGCAGCAGCCAAAGTACTGTGTCTTCCTAGGTTGTATTATGCTACTTTCTATGGGAGGCAGTTTCAATCATTTAAAAAATCCAAAGTCCTATAAGACACATCAAGTTGACCTATGGCCCTCCCACTTCATGGCCCCTTCTTCTAGCTGGCAATTTTGTGCACTGGTCTTGGAATCAGAAGGTTACTTATGCCTGGGTATTAGTTCTGATCATGACATTTACTAAATATGTTGGCTATAGATATCTTCCTTGACTTCCCTGGCCAAAATTTCCTCATCTGTAAAATGAGAAACTGAGATCACATATCTCTAAAATCCTTTCAGGTTCTAACATTATTTTAATGCTGAGATCATCCCATGAAAAATTCAAAGTTGTAATGGGGAAGGGGAAAGAGAGACACAGAGAGACAGACAGACAGAGACAGAGTCAGAGACAGTGATACAGATATCCCCAGTGACTAGCACAGTACCTAAATATTTGTTGATTAATTTACTGACTTGGAATACAAAGACAATAATAACACTGCCCTCAAGAAACATGTTCTTTGAGCTAAGACAATATACTATATATATATGTATATATATGATATGCGGGAGGAAAAGAAAAAGAACCTAACTTCTATGTTCCAAAATATTGATAGTAACTCTCTTTGTGGTAGCAAAGTACTGGAAATCAAAGGGATGTCCACCAATTGGGGACTAGACAAATCATGGAATATAATTGTGATGGAATACTACCATACCATAAGAAATGATGAGCAAGTTAATTTTTTTTAACTTGGAAATAACTATAAGAGATAATGAAGAGCAAAATGAGTGGAATCACAAGAACATTAAATACAGCTACAGATTTAATATTTAAAGAATAAGCCATGAATGTTCATCTCCAGGGAATGAAATGAAAAATAGAAACACAAAATACAAAAATATCTGTTTGCCGGATGATGTCTTCTATGATGCATGGAGGGGATAGAAGGGATAAGATAGTTAGAAATAAATTCTATTAATAAAAAAATGATATGAGAGGCTTTATGGTATACTGTATAGAGAGCTAGTTTTAAAAAACAAATAATTCTTTGTTCAGGCTCCACCACTGACACATACTGACTCTGAGACCTTGGGCAAATCACCTAACCGCTCAATACTCTAGGCAACTATTTATGATCATAAGTTATGACAAAGTTGATGGCTTGTGTTAGTAGAGTTTCTTCACTTGGGAGTTCCCTGTAAATCACAGGTCTAGTCCCTATGTTGTTCAGTCATTTCAGTTGCCTCTGACTTTTCACAACACCAATTAAGGTTTTCTTGGAAAAGACACTAGAGTAGTTGTTGCCATTTCCTTCTCTAGCTCATTTTTACAGATGAGGAAACTGAGGCAGAGTTAAGTAATTTGACCAGGCTGACACAACTAGGAGGTGTCTCAGGTCATATTTAAATTCAAGTCTTCCTAATTCCAGGCCCAGCGTTCAATCCACTGTACCACCTAGTTGCCCCATAGTCCCTATAACTATATGACATAGATACCAAATAAATGAAAGATATCTTCTTTGGAAGAGACAAAGAAGAAAGGAACTAGCACCTGGGGAATAAAAAAAAAAACAAAACCTTGTGTTTTTTTGTTTGTTACTTTTTAACCTCATTGTCTCCTACTGAATGGTAGTTCAGTGTGGGAAATGGAGAGTTGGATTTAGAGTATTAAGATCTGTATTCAAATCCTGCTTCAATTACTTACTACTGAAAACTTTATGTTATATCATTCAGTCTTGCTTTCCTCAAGTATAAAATGACAGCCTGGAATTCAATGACCTTCCAGGTCTGATTCTATGATCCTATGACTATCCATAAGATATACCTATCAGCGCTCTAGCCATGTTGCCTTGTTGGTGTGATGGGAGACTCAAAAAAGCTCTTGCCATTGTCAGCTCCCTAGAAGAGGGGAATACTATTCAGCCACGGTCCTTCACTCTTCTGTCCTTGGATGGCCACATCTGGAAGATATACCTATCAGGGGCAGCTGGGTAGCTCAGTGGATTGAGAGCCAGTCCTAGAGACAGGAGGTCCTAGGTTCAAATCTGGCCTCAGACGCTTCCCAGCTGTGTGACCCTGGGCAAGTCACTTAACCCCCATTGCCTAGCCCTTACCGCTCTTCTGCCTTGGAGCCAATACACAGTATTGTCTCCAAGACGGAAGGTAAGGGTTTAAAAAAAAATTAAATTAAATTAAAAAAAAAAAAGATATACCTATCAGTGTCATACTTCCCATTGCCTACTTTCCAAAGGAAGTTTAAATAGGGTCAAAGTTGGATAATCCAAATTTTTCTTTTTCTAATGTCCTGGCCATGGACAATTGTCACAAAAGTGACTGAAGTCTGGGGAGGCTTGCCTGAGACAGTGCAAGGGCATTGGGCACCAGAAAGTGGGACACAGAGAAGACTACAAGGGAGACACTAAAAGCATGAGGCAAGAGAGCCTGGCAATCTTCAGTCTCATCATATTCTGGCCAAGGGCCACCCTTGCCCTGGGAAAGAGTCAACAACTGAGTTCTAATTTCCAGGCAAGCAGGAAAAGAAGTGGATTCTCCCTGGTGTGGGAACAGTGATCAAATCAGCCTTTCCGAAGGTGCCTCTTGAAAGGCTCCTGTTTGGAAATTTTGGTAGCAAGGAATTAGGGGGAATCAAAGACAAGAGAGCCCTTATAACGTTGGTCAAGTTTGTCAGCATGACATTAAAATAGATCATTTCTCTTACTGCAGGGGAGAGAATGGACCAAGGATGATGGATGAAAGAGAATAGCACTGTGTCTTTCTCAGCTGTCATGGGATTAGTGTGGTAAAATGTAGAAAGATTTTAACAGTGGCTCTTCTGTGATGTGTTAGGAATCTATTGGGAAACAATGTTCAGAAAAAGTTCTTTAGGGGTCTGATCTATTAGAGGTATAGGAGTCAGTGGTTGCCAGAGTGAAGGCAATGAGTTTATTTTTTATTATTATTTAATAAGTGATTGTTTCCATTTTTTAAAAGTATTTGTTTATTATCATATTTTAAAGAGATACATATTTTTTACCCTTGGCATCATCTCTGACTAGGGCATCAAGATGTTATGGGACCAGAATCTATCCACACAATAGAACTGAAGTAGTATTCATAGAATTGAATAGCTAAAAATTAGTCCCAGGCACTGATATGAAGATGCGGGAGGTCAATGAGTTCCTTCCTCAGGGTGTCATGCCTATTTTCCATAATAGTCCAGAGACTATCATCTTTGTCCCCAGAAGGAAGCAGGGTGAAAGTCCAATGGAGTTAAAGGCCAATGGGAAAGGAGGGAGAGACAAGCAGTCCCCTTCTCCCTTTCCCATTGTACCTGAGATGAAACTGCCTATTCTTCCATCTTCAAGCTCCAGAATGGCACAGATTCTCTAACAAATTTTCTTTCTCCATTTCAACACTATTTCTAATTCCTGGAGAAATGTGGTACAGCAAAATCAATGTGTTGAATTTAGAGTCAGAGGACTTGATTTTAAATCAATTCCTTAATTTCTTTCAAGAATCAGCACAAGCAAAACCTATATATACTCCTCCGATCTCCATGACTTCTAGAACTTTCTCCTCCAAAATTACTTTTTATCTATTTTCCATATACTTGCATATATTTCTACATGTACAAGTTCTTTCACTGATAGAATATAAACTCCTTGAGAATGGGAACTGTTTAACTGTTGTTGGTTGTTTTTTTGTTATTTTTGTTGTTGTTGTTGTTGTTGTGGTGGTGGTGGTGGTTTTTGTATAGTACATGACACATAATGGACACTGAATAAGAGCTTAAAAAAAACAAAACCCTTATCTTCCCTCTTGATAACAACTCTAAGACAGAAGGGCAAGGGCTAGACAAACAGGGTTAAGTGACTTGCCCCAGAATCACAAAGCTAGGTAATGTCTGAGGCCATATTTGAACCCAAGTCATCCCAACTCCAGGCTTGGTTCTCTATCCACTGGGCTACCTAGCTGCCTCTTAATAAGTGCTGATTGATCAACTGAAATGTGTTTGACATAGACTAAGTCATCTAATCTCTCTTGGCCTCGGTTTCTTCATCAGCAAAATGAAGGTATTGGACAAGATGGCCTCTGAGGTCTCTGCCAGCTCTTAGTCTATAATCTTACATTTCCTAGTTGTGTTCTGCATCAGATAGAGATCAGAAGCACTCTTAAGTCTTATCTCCTCTCCAAATCCCTCCCTGATGAAAAAGTTCAGTCCAACTCCTTGACACTCAAATCATACAGATGTCTTATTCTGTGTTTAATCGACTGTGAATCCCATCTTGTTACATGCATTCCCATGGTGGTGAAAACTTCTACAGTAAACTCTCAGGGCACACTTATTTCAAAGAAACAGATAGAATCATGAGTCTGGAGCTGCAAGGGACCTCAGAGGGCCTCTAGTCCTACATTCTTGTTTCATAGATAAGGAAATAAAGGTCCAAGGAGATTAAGAGCTTTACTTCTAGGATAAAATAAAAACTTCTCTATTGGTTTTTAAAGTCTTTCACAAACTGACCTCAAATTATTTTTCCAGCCACATTATACATTATTCTCCTTCATTCTATGCACAAAGGTTCTTAACCTGTGATCTAGAAAGTTTATTGATTTCAATTAGGAAAAATTATATTTTTATTTCAATGTAATTGGTTTCATTTGAAATTCAACATTTTTTTTTCTGCATTTAAGATCATTATTCTAAGGAGTCCATAGGTTTTACCAGACTGCCAAATGAGTCAGACACCAAAACACTTGACCAAAGGATTAAGAATCTTTGCTGAATGATTTGACCAAACTTCTTCACCTCTATGAGTCCATCTCCCATCACTGTGCCTTTGCTCTGCTCATTCTGCATGCCTGAAAAGCAATGTACTCTCTGAAGCTCAGCTTCCTAGAATCCCTCACTTCCTTCAAGACTCGCCCACTTCTATACAAAGTCTTTCTTATTTCTCCCAATTGCTAGTACCCTTGAGGCACAATGGCTAAAGAATCATTTCAGGAGGCAGGAAGGATGAAATTTAAATCTGATCTCAGACACTTACCCCCTGTGCAATCTTGGGCAAGTCACTTTCCCACTGTCTGCCTCAGTTTCCTCTACTACAAGATGGGGATCATTAAAGCCCTACCTCTCAGGTTTGATGAGAGGATCAAATGAGATAAGATTTTAAAGTACTTGGCACACAGTATTTCCTTAATAAATGCTTGTTTCCTCCATCTCTAACTTTTTTATGTTCACTCTATGTCTATTCATGTCCATGTTGCCTCCTCTCATAGAACATAATCTCCTTTAGCACAGAGACCATTTCACTTTTTGTTTTGTATCCCAAGCACCTAGTCTATCACTAGGCACATAGTAGGTACATCACAAATTCTCATTGAATAATTAATTACCCAAGGTCATATAAGTAGCAAGCATTAGGGGAGGCATAATGAATCCCCTTTCTGGTATTGTACCTCACTTGTCATATAAAGATTTCTAATCATGTCATTGGGATAAGTAATCTTTCACCATCTAGACTAGAAGCTCCTTAAGGTCATGAGTTTCGTCATGTGCTTTTTGCAACCCTGAAGTAAGTAGAGAGGGACTATTACAGAAGTCAGACCATCTTTCTACTGATTTATGTGTCCATTTCAGATTCCATCTTCATTTCTGATTGATCCTTCTTTGGCAATGGCTCCAAACATTTTTAGCTGGAAGCTTCTATGCTTGGGCTCCCAGCCTCTCTGTCATGTACTTAATGATCCGGAAAGGAACACTTAAAATGTACTAGGGAGCTGCTATTTAAAGGAATCTTTTTGGTAAAGCAGAAAATCCTTTTGTAATGCAGACAGTCACCTTCTATTTTCTGTGCCAAGAAGCTGAAACTCTCCAGTTTTCCTCGAGAAATATGCCTGTCTAACCACCAACCTCAAAAGACCCCTAGATGCTCTCAGGAAGATAAAAGCAAAAACACAGAATCTTGGAGTTGGGGGAGGCTTAAGAAAGCATGCAGTGTATCCCCTTCATTTGAAAAATAAGGAATCAAGCCTAAAGTGATGAAGTGACTTGAGCAAGGTCATCAAGGTAGTTATTGTGGAGAGAGTTCAACAACAACAAAAAACCACTGGACTTGGGAGTCAATGCCATTGGAACATAGAGTTGGAGGAGAACTTGAGGGTCATTGAGACCAACTTCCTCAATTTATAATTGAGAAAAATGAGATCTAGGAAAATGACTAGCCCAAGGTCATGCAGATAGGGACAGGGGTAGGAGGATGTGCAGCCAGATATACTGACTCCAGAGTCAATATTCTTTCCACTTGTTACAATGCCTAGGTTTCTGTCCTCATCCTGCAACTGAATAGTCACATGACCTCAGGTAAGTTATTTCACTCACTGGGCTCTAGTTTCCTTCTCTGTTAATTGGAGGGTTTGGGCAAGACACACCCTAAGGTTCCTTCCAGATATAACAGTCTAGGACTCTGATGAAAGAGTTGTTACTAGAACTTAAATCACCTGACCTCAAGGGCAGTGCTCTTTCAATTATACTAGACCTGGGGCATCTAGGTGGCACAGTGGATAGAAAACCAGGGCTGGAAATGGGAAGTCCTGGATTCGGATACTTCCTAATTGTGTGAGCCTGAACTAGTCACCTAACCCCAGTTGCCTTGGAATAAATATTTAGTATTGATTCTAAAACAGAAGGTAAGAATTTTTTTTTTTACATTGTACCAGACATAGCATTTGCTAGTACAAAGACAGTCACTGTTTTACAACCTCCATCTTTTACCTCTGTTCAGTGTCTTCTCCAAAAATAAGTTGTCATTATAAGTATAGGGAAGAGAGCACTGAATGTAGATTCAGAGAACCTAATTTGGAATATTTCCAATTATCACCAAGCAAGTTACTTAACTTTTCTGAACTTCAGTTTTTCCATCTGTAAAATGGGGGTGGAGAGTCAGCCTAGACAGCTTCTTGGATCCCTACAAGCTTTTAATCTATGTTCTTTTAATGAAAGAGGGATTGCACTGAGTCTTCAAGCTCTATTGTTATTGTTTTTTACACTCCTGACATAGCTCTCTTTCTGTAGTACCAACATATACTGACTTTACTGCTCATTTATTGTACAATGTTGGCAAAGTCACTGGATCTCTGAGCCTCCATTTCCTCATCTAATTGGAGATAAGACTGCCTGGCTGACCTACATCAGAGGGGTGAGTTGAGGAGCAAATGAGATTGTAAACATGGTAGCTTTCTTGAAAATCATAAAGCACCAGATAAATCTATGCAATTATTATTGTTATTGCTGTTCCACTCCAAATCAGAAGCTGCCCTTCGAGATACTCAAAATGAATGAACTATAGGCATCAGGGAGTCCCCAGAATGGGGTATGAAAGCATCAGACATATGTTAAGTGAACTCAGTTGAGTTTTTTTAGTGCCAAGAATAAGTCACATGAGGTCTGGGAAAATACAAGAGAGAGAGAGAGATCCAACTAATCAGTCATCTAGCTCTATTCCCTCAAAATATTCAGATGGCCACAGAGATCTCAACTATCAAGGAAAATGGGATTCTTCCAATTCTGATCAAGACAACAAATGGTGACATACTGATGGGCAAAATTGGCATATTTCATGGCTATGACTACCCAGACATATACCAAATGTGTAAAGAGTTATAAGGTTGCTTCCACCTCTGAGTCTAATACATGGCAAGAGACTTAGATTCAAATCCCAGTTCAGAGACAAACTTGTGTGGGATATTGGAAAAGCCATTTGATTGCTCCAAACCTCAGTTTACTCATCGATAAAAAGAGGGGATTCCAATCAGATGCTGTCTAAAGAGCCTTCAAGGGCTAAGGCACTCTTTTTATTCATCTATTTCCAGGTTAAGAATTGTCTATCTTCATTATCTCATTGCCCTTGGATACATGTGTCTCAGAACCCAGATTGACTGAGGTCTCCATTTATTTGTCCTGTCCCTAGTTCAGGATTCATTTGGGCTGGCTACTTTCAAAGCAGGAAGAAATGGGGGAAGAAAAAGATTTTTCATAAGACCATTTCATAGAACATATTATTTAAATTTCTAGCTTGCTAAATCCCAAGGTTCAGAAGTCAGTTGTCCATAAACTTGACTTCACATCTCCATCTCCAACCTATCCAAACTGAATGCAGCTAGGTTTCAGACTGCCATTGGCTTTAAGCTTTGGTCTGAGTTTAGAAGAAAAGTTTAATTGTGTTTTTTTCCCCCTTTTTTCCCAGCTGGGCCTCAGTTGTATAGTAAGGGCAAGAAAAAGCACACCCCAATCCCTTTAACCTTTTGCAGCTGAGCTAATTTTTTGCCAAATTATCTTTCTGAAACCAATTTTGTACCCCTAATGAGAAATATGCTAATGTTGGCATTATGTTCTAGGCACTCATGCTGGAAAAGCAAACAGAAATACAAAAGTCTTATCCAGTGGCCAGAGGACCACTGTGGAATCAGTCCATGAGCAATATGGATCACCTCAGTTTACCTATTGCTCTGATATTTTTTCCTCTAGCCTTTGTATAAAGGTGTGGAATTTCTCTCTGGATTTTGTGTATGGATAACATGTTTTATACTGGGGTATACTTACAAATGTGGGGCTTTACTACAGTCTGTGTATATAGATGTGAGATCTTTCTCTGGGATATGTTTACAGATGACAGAGTGTTTTACATAAGGGTTCTCAAAGCAGACACAGTATGTTTCACTCTGGGCTGTATCTTAGATGTATGCCTGCTACTAGTTAGAGGTACAGATTTCCTTTGAAAGCAAAGCTGCCAGAGGTAGAAGAGGGCTACCCAGGTACGTCAAGTTAGGATGCAAGGCAATGCTGGCCTTATAGGTGAGGCATCATCATCATCTCTATCATTTATTTAGTGCTTTATATTTTGCAAAGCTCTGGATAAACTCGTTTTATTTCCACAATAATTCTAGAGGTAGGTAGTATTTATTGTCCCCATTTTACAATTGAGTAAACAGAAGCCAACGCACCTAGTGGCATAGTGGGTAGAACTCTAGACTTAATGTCAGGAAGACTCAGCTTCATGCATTCAAATCTGATTTCAAACACTTGATCCTGGTCAAGTCACTCATCCCATTTGCTTTAATTTCCTCATTTGTAAAATGAATTGGAAAAGGAAATGGAAAACCACTCCAGTATCATTGCCAAGAAAATCCCAAATAGGAACACAGAGAAGGATATTGCTAAAAAACCAAAACTGAAGCCAAAAGAAGTTACATGACTTGTCCAGAGTTACCAAATATCTGTTGTGAGATTTGACTTCAGGACTTCCTGAATCTAAGTCCTGTTTTCTTCTCTGTTTTACCAGACTCCCCCATTTACACATTGATTCAGAACCATTGAATCCAAGACTCTTAAAACAGGAAGAGTACTTTAGAGATCAGCTCAAGTCCTCCTGTCTCCAAATCAAAGTCTCTAATCCACTTAAGTATAAAAACATACATAAACTCAAAGATTGCCTGGATTCTGCGCACCTCAGACCCCCTTTGTTGTCCCAAAATAAAAGATACAGCCTGACCCCCAGACCATATCTTTTTATTTTTTAATTTGCACTAATAATATTTCATTGGTCACATTCTTAAGTATAAACAATTGACTAAACAATAAATTAAGCCGTGATTTGTAACATTTGCCAATTTCCAAAATATAAATATTCATGTAGAAAATTTGATAATTAGTTCTTACAATCTGGTACCAACATACCTCAGTAGTATTCATTGAAGTCAGGTTGTTCTCTAGTGACAAAACTCAAGGCTCTAAACATTCACACAAAAATTTTTCTCTCTCTCTCTGCACATATGTTTGTGTGTCTCTCTCTGTCTCTTTCTCTAAGTTCTTTTCCTTCTCTCTCCATTCGTGTTTCTTCTATTTGAATATAACAGCTTGTTTCAAACCCATGTTGACTAGCAGTCAAAAATCCCTCAGTTTTTATCTACCTAGTCCCTGAAAAGCCTTTAAGACTGAATAAAAGGCTAGAGTCTCTCCTATTTTAAGGGAAGTGAAAGAGAGACAACATCTTTTAACTATCCATTAGATCCATTTTGATCTTGTGACACCATTTCCTGGCTTTGACTCTTCTTGGTCCCCCATATACTTATAGGTAGTCAGTGTGGTGCTTTGGAGAGAGCATTGACTGCAGTCAGAAGCCCTGGGTTTAAAATTTGCCTTTAAGACCTATTCTCTTGAAAGACACTTTAACTTTGCTGTGTCCCAATTTCTTAATGTGTAAAATGATTAGATTAGATGGCATTCGAGGTTGATCCATCAACAAAAATTCATTAAACATTTGCTGTGTGCCAGGCACATACAATGACAACCATGAAGTATATGAAGACAAGTCTTGCCCTCAAGGAGCTTACATTCTATCTACACCTACATGTGTGTATAAAAATAAATAGAAAAAATATTTTGGAGAGAGTTCTCTTCTAGCTCTAGAGTTATTATCATAGCCATTGGTTTATATGGTGAGTTTGATACTTCTGATACCTCCATAATGGGGACCAGTCCAACATCAAGCAGCTTTTCTTCATGTCACTCTCAGGCCAGGTCATAGCAGGTCCTATCTGTCATCCTACTCTGGTATGTGAACTCAAGAAAAACAATAAAACACTCTGAGCTATGTATAAAGTTGTGGTTACCTTTCCTCTGTGTTATCTATACAGTTATCCATATCCATACATATCCAAATATATATACATTTATCTATGATCACTATACAAAAAATGAAAATTTGGATATAGGGAGCTAAACAAGAATAATCCTTTATATAAGCCCTTCATTCTTTTCTACATATGTCCCTCAGGCTCTGTCTCTAGGACAATGGACAACCAAGGGAAAAGTGAAAAATGGAAACAACAGATTGGTTTTGCCTCCAGATTGCTCAAGAGCTAGTGATTTTTTTTCTCACTCAATCAACTGATTTTCTTTTTACAGAATTGACTATATGTCACCCTTTATATAATACTTTAAGGTTTGAAAAGCAAATGTATGTGTCTATATAAAATTATTTTTTGTCCTGACAACTATATGATAGGTGCTATTATTATTCCCATTTTACAATTAGGGAAATAAAGGTTATACCAAATAACAAATATCCTTTAGTATCTTAATAGCTAACTAAAATATTTCTACTTCCTTCTAGAGGTTTGGTGTAGTATTAACTTGCAGGCTTAAAAAGCCAAATCCCATTTTAAAAAATATCTTAACTTTGGGTAGCAGCTAGTACTAAAAGGCAACTAGATGGTACAGTGGATTAGATGCCTGGCCTATAGTCAGAAAGACCTGAATTCAAATCTGTATACTAACTGTATGACCCTGAGTAAGTCACTTAAACTATGTTTGCCTCCATTTCCTTATCCTTATCCAAAAAAAAAAAAAAGGAAGAAATAATAGTATCTATCACTCAGGATCTTTGTGGGGATCAGTAAGATAATAATTGTAAAGCTCTTAGCTTAGTGACTGGTACATAATAAGTGTTAATATAAATGTTTGCTATTGTTATTTTTAGGCTTCATCTATATAGATCTCTTTTATTAACTATCAGCTGAATTATTGGACAGCTCAGCTAATATAAGTCATATGTATATAATATACTATATCATAAGTATCTAAGGTAACCAAATGTGATGACAGAGAACAAGGGAAGAGAATACAGCCAGTAGTTATGAGTTAAGCTCTTATGACAGGGGGAAAGTAACCTTATTTTTCTGACTTTTCATTTATAAAAGTGTTGGGGCAGAGAAGAAGAAGAGATAGACTTTTTCTGCTTGCCTTCAAAGGGTAGAAATAGGAATAATGGCAGAAATAAACTCAACATTGCTTTACATCTATCCATCATTATCCCAGTTGGTCCTGTACCTGCTATGTACCAGGAACTTTGCTTTACAAATATTATCTCCTTTGACCCTCAGGTAAATGCTATTATAACCCCCATTTTATAGATAAGGAAACTAAGGCAGATAAAAATTAAGTGATGTGTTACACAGCTAGTAAATGCCCAAGACAAAATTTGAACTTAGGTCTTCCTAACTCCAGGTTCAGTACTTTATCTATTGCCCCCATCTCACGGCCGATAGAATTTAAATTTCTTGAGGGAAAGGGTGTTTTCATTTTGTCCTTGAATTCCCAGGACCCAACACAATGCCTCGATAGATGTTTATTGAATGAATGGAGACTTCATGAATATATGTTGAATTGAATTAAATGAAAATTCCATTTGGCAATCTTTGCAAGTCCCCACTAATTTTTCTATGGGGACATTTGATCTGAGTTTCATCTGACAAGAATGGCCAGATTATCTTGACCCTTTCTAACCAGGGTTCCCAATAGAGTTGTATTTTACAAAGGACTAAGAATGAAGAGGTGTTAATTTTACCATTTCTAGGCAATTGCTCATCTTTTGCACTAAAAGCATGAGCTCTTACTTAAAAATACTTCAAACCTTTAGCTTGAATCACTGATATGAACTTCCAGTGACAGGAGCATAATACAATTAGAGCAGCTGGTTATTATCTTCCATTATTGAATAATATGTTCATTAATAGCTCTTCTCTTCCTTTACCATAACATTCCCTTGGCTAAAAATAAACATAAATACCAGAAAGGGAATGAGTGAGAGCTGAATTTGAACCAGAATAAACAATAAAAGCCTTCAAAAGAAGAGAGCAGCCAATTAGGGTGGTTGCAAGATGTGACCTAGGAGTTTATTTTTAGCCAATGCGACCCAGGGCTGCTCTACCAGAAATTCAAGGCTGCTTGTCAGTCATCAAAATCAGCTAAAAATGAGAACTGGATCTTGGTGGCCAGTGCTGCCAGAAGTCAGGCAAATCCTGCGCCTTCAGTGGTGTGATGCTTTAATGAATTTTCCTATTTTCAAATCAGGGAACATAGTATTCCTCAAAACTTGTACTTGGCAGGTACAAAGAAGAAAATGGAATGGCCATAAGAATATGGTGGCATCTCTGGCAAACTGAATAATTGACCATGGAATCCCTGGTGCCATTACCGTTGGCTCTTCCTCAGGTAAAACAAGAGCAGAGTGAGTGGCCTCAATGAATCAATGTGGCAGAGTAGAAAGATCCCTAGATTTAGAATCAGGAAGATCTGATTAAGTCAGTCCCATATAACTACTTATGGGCAAGTTACTATCTCTCATAGCCACAGTTTCCTCATCAGTAAAATGGAGATAATAGCATCTAACTCCCAACATTGCTGTGAAGATCAAAAGAAATATTTGTACTTAGCACAGTTCTTGGTATATCTCACAAATACACAAACACATACTCTATCATCTATGTAAAGTCCTTTGCACATCATAAGGCTACATAAATGTCCTATTATTATAAATAAATTACATATAATAAAAATATATTATATTAAAGAAGTCATTATTATACCCAGCATAGAGGACTTTTGTAGATACAATCAAAGTGTAAGACAGAACTCTGCCCTCAAGGTACATGCCATAGAATAATAGATAAGATTGGCACAAATACAAACAGCATCAGTACAAGACAGTATATAACGAAATGTTCTATTATAGAGAGTAGGAGGGAAAGGATGGGACCAGCCTCTGGGAAACTAGCTCTCTAATCTTGGACTAGTCATTTCACCTCTGTGTTTTCTTAACTATAAAGTCAAGAATGTGAGACTTTTCTACTTGGTCCCAAAGGACAAACTTTCTATTTACTCTCTATATGTTTTATGTATGTTTTCTAATGTTCACAGTCTTTGTTTTCTCTCCTAAAGGATTGCCAACTTTTAGAGGGCAAAGATTGTTTCATTTTTTTTTGCATGTGCCCAGCACTTATAAATTACTTTTTTAATTAAAGTGAAAAACTAGGAACAAATAAGGTTAAAGGGAGACAGATCTCAAATGAATATAAGAAAATTTCCTAATTCATTAAAGTTGTCCCAAAGTGAAGTGAGCTGTCTCAAGGGGTAGTGGGCTACTCATCCCAAAAGAACTTTAAACAGAGACTTGAATGACCACTCAGGGTAGCTGTGGACCTTCTGAGGTCTCTTCCACCTTGTTGTCATTCAGTCATTTTTCAGTTGTGTCTAACTCTTTGTGCCTCCATTTGGGTTTTGTTGGCAAAGATACTGTCATGGTTTACCATTTCCTTCTCTGACCCATTTTACAAATAAGGAACTGAGGCAAACAGGGTTAAATGACTTGCCCAGGGTCACATAGCTAATATGGTCTGAGTCCAGATTTGAACTCATAAAGGAGAATCATTCTGATTCCTTGCCCAATGCTCTACCCAGTGTGCCACCTGGCTGCCCAATGACTGTAAATAAAATAAGGCAAAAGGGGAGATGGTGAACATTGGCATATTCAGGGCAGAATTCACAACAGAGAGGGGACTTGAGTTGGACTCTGAAAAACAAGTAGGATTTAGAGACAGAGGGAGAAGGAAAGTCATTCTAGAGAAAGAGAAAAGCATGAGGGTAATAAAAAATGAGAGTGAGCATGGTTAAGATAGGAATTAAACTAGTCATGCCTAGTTTCTCTGCTCCTAATACACCAGAACATGTAGTTAACAAAACTCGCTGCTGAAGTTACTCAAAGAATTTTCTAATGGGAACAATTTCAGCTGGCATGGCCACAAGGACCTAGTCTCTCATCAAGAATTATCTGCAATCAATCAATCAACAAGCACTTAATGACTTTCTACCATGGGTTGAGCCTGTGCACTTTAATAATGTGTAAAATATTTGCCATCCAAAACTATCATTATATGGGAATTGAGTTGTTGTTGTTATTAGGGCCTTTTTGAGGGGATGAGGGAGGAATGGGACAGGTAAAATATTGCATTCCTCACTTAAAGTAACCAGGAAGAAACAAACAATTGGCCCAGTCACTGCAGGTATGATGACCTTCAGGATCTGGACAAACTATGGTCATGAGTTTTGATTAGTAACATCAAGACAATATTTCACTAGAAGGGGAGGAAAAGAAAAATAAGCAGGAAAAAAATTTATGGGTGCAACACTACAGAAACCCAGGTGTCTATTTTGGCCTGACCTTGGAAATAATAACATTAAAAAAATAGCAGCTAAGGTTTTCATTTCAAACTTTAAGGTTTGCAAAACTCTTTACAGATATTATCTAATTTGATCCTCATACTAATCCGGTAAAGAAGACAATATTATTATTCCTGTTTTACAGATAAAGAAACTGAGACTGAAGTAAGGTAAGTGACTTGCCTAGGGATTTGGAGGGGTGTTGTACAGCCAATGAGACAGAACTGAAACTCTGTGTACTGGAAGAGACAATCAGAGGAAATCATTTCCAGCTCTCTGCCTAAATATTCAATATCTAATTCTTAATTGTCTCCCCCAAAGAACAATTCTTTAACTTTCCTTTCTATGTTTAAGACTTGAAGGGCTGGTGGTTCTGTTGCTTTTCAGTCTTCCACAATTGCTACCCTTCCCTCACAGAAACATTCTCAAAACTTCTTTAATCCTCAAACGTCCTACTCTCCTCCTCCTCAACACCTTGTCCCTGGCCTTGAACCCCAGCACATGCACCCAAGGAGTGGAGAGAGGGAAGCTGATTATTTAGTAGGTGTAGAGGACAGATTGTAATTGCTTCTCATTTGAATGCACAGAGTTGCGCAGGGTGGCATGTTTTCTACTTTCTGGGGCTTAAATTGGATTCATGAAATATCTGAAAAGCAATATAAATAGCTGCTATATATGCTAACATACATTTCCAAGGCCCGATGTTACATTCTTCTTCCTTTGACGATGATTCAGTAACTCTGAGATTTTGGGATCCTGCTTATCCCCAGGGGGACTGATACCCTCTTTTGAAATCAAAATGAACCTTTCTTATCGGTTATGAATCAGCAAATGGTGAAGTCACATGTTGAGGGAATGAGAGTTTGCTTCTGTTCATTTCTAACTGTTCAGTGAGTGGTACAGAAGAGGGAAAAAAAATCCCTCTGAGTCCATGGAATCATTTCTATTTGTTAGGATTAATCCTTTGCTTCTACAGGATAAGACCCCTTTAAATTGTAGCATCAGAGGCTCTTTCCTTACTCTTCCTGCACTTGGTGCTCCATGCCCCTGCTGGAAATCATCATGGGATCATAGACAAGGATTCAGAGAGATCTCAAAGACCATTCAAGCCAACCCCTACATCTTACAGATGAGGAAACTGAGGCCAAGAGAAATTAAGTGATTTGCTGAAGGTCACATAGCTGTGGAGCTGGTATTTAAACCAAAGAGTTCTGATCCCAGATCTAGCATTCTTTCTACTATATTTTGTATTAATTTTGAATAGGTGTGTTGCCCCACTTCACCCCACCATATATAAATTTCTTGACCCAGAGTTGTTGGTGATGATGGTATTTGAGATGAGGGGTGAGCGGTTATTGGCATCTTAATGCTCTAGCTTTATTGAGTTGAGTTAAATGAAAAGTTTTCAAACAGGCAATCATAAACTTCAGTTCAACAAAGCTAGGAAAATAGACGAGCCTTAAAAGCCAAACTTTGCTGTTGACCCCTGGAGGAATGGAGGACCAGAAAGAGAACCACCTCGGCATCTTTTACTTCGAGGCTCCCAGGGAGACTTCGCCTTCATTGAACTCTTCATTAAGGTGACCCTTTCCAGAACTATAGCACAAGAGGGCCAAGGTCCATTCTCCAGCAATGTAACTGTATTCCCTAGGCTGCTGAACTTCCTGGGTTTCTGAGTCCCTCTGTTAGATTCTAGTTTTTTGTCATATTCGAGGGGTTAAATCCAGAACTGTGTTTCTCTAATGTAGCTAAAGAGAGAAACAGAGAACCCGGACTAAGATTGGGATTCATCAAGTTCTCTGATTCCACATAGTGTACCCTAAAAGTATTTAACAAACACTGTTTCTATATTATAGACTATACATATGTATTTATATAGAATATAAACTCCCAGGGCAACTAAGTAGTACAGTGGATAGAATGCCAGGCCTGGAAGCAGGAAGACTCATTTTGCCAAGTTCAAATCTAACCTCAGACCCATATTGGCTAGGTGACCCTGGGCAAGTCATTTAACCTTGTTTGCCTCAGTTTCCTCATCTGTAAATGAGCTGGAGAAGAAAATACCAAACCACTCCAATTATCTTTGCCAAGAAAACCCAAATAGGGTCATGAAGAGTCATATACGACTGAACAACAACAAACTCCTTGAAGACAAGGACAATTTCATTTTTGTCTTTGTATCACCAATGTTTGGCACAGTATCTGGTACAGAGTAAATGACTGATAAATAATTAATAATAATAGCTATCATTTATAGAATACTTTAAGGTTTGCAAAGAACTTTGAAAATATTATCTCATTTAATTCTTATGACAACCCTGGTTAGATAGGTGCTATTATTATCTCCATTTGACAGGTGAAGAAACTGAAGCAAACAGAAGCTAAGTGACTTACCCAAGGTCATATGGCTAGTAGCCCTGACTCCAGGACCAGAGGTCTATTCATTGTGCAACCTAGCTGCCTTTAATTAGTGGATCAGTTGATTATAGTCCAAATGCAGAAATCATAAGCAAATGATACTGCCTCATTCCAGAAAACAAATTATAATCATTCCAAAGTAACTAATCACTATATTTTGTTAGAGGATGGTTGGTAACACAAATGCCAAGAGTGCTCTGATTTGAGCTAAGCAAAATAACTAAAACCTCCACAACAATCAGAATAAACTTAAACAGAAAATGTGAATGAGTTTGAATCACAGATGAAGCAGTCCAATAAGTTTCTACTTGTAAAGGAATCTGTCCATTCTCCTTTAATTCAAGTCAGAGCTAACAGAAGCTTTTTTTTTTAATTCTCTGTTGCTGCCTGTGGGTTCTTGGGCAAGTCACTCAATCTCCTCAGTCCTTAAATTTCTCATCTCTAAAATGGGAGTTTAGACACGATGACTTCTAAAGTCTCTTTTAGCTCTGAATCTTTAATCCTCTGACTCCTTGAACTTGGACAGAGCCCTTTGACCTAACTTCTAGCAAGCAATGGATTCAGTCAGTTTAGGCAGTCATTTATAAGAAAATTATATAAGATATAATCCAGGGTTCAAGTCCATTTGTATAAGAGTTCATTGGTGGAGAATAATTACTCAGTGGTCTGTGCCTTCTAAGGAGTGGAGATATCCAGAGCTTGGGAGAGGAAAGATATTATTTCTTTTGGCTTCCATTTTTAAGGAAGGACTCATATGGTTCCAAGTTCTCTTCAGAAAGAAGTCTCTGGTTGGATACACTGTGGTACAATCGAATGTAATGAACTTCTCTACTAGCAGCAATGCAATGATCCAGGACAATTCTGAGGGACTTATGAGAAAGATGTTATCCACATCCAGAGAAAGAACTGTGGGAGTAGAAACACAGAAGAAAAGCAACTGCTTGATCACATGATTCGAGGGGGATATGATTGGGGATGTAGACTTTAAGCTATCACCCTAGTACAAATATTAATAATATGGAAATAGGTCTAGGTCAATGACACATGTAAAACCCAGTGGAATTGCATGTTGGCTACAGAAGTGGAGTAGAAGGAGGGGAGGGAAAGATCATGAATCATGTAACCATGGAAAATTTTTCTTAACCAATTAAATAAAATTTAAAAAAAAGAAAAAAGTCTCTGGAAAAAAATAAAGAATTCTAGAAGAGGCTGTATGTAGAGGAGTCAGTGGATGAGGACCCAGGAGCTAGAGGATTTCAATCAGGTTCCTATTCCCAGCTTACTACTTTGGGGAATTTCCCCTTGTAGACCTGGAATTCTCTATCTGTTATGATTGAATTGAGATTCCAGTGAGAGAACTTATTTACTCAGTATATTGTCTGGTGTAATTTAAAGACTATAAATTCTCTGATTACTGTTTGGATAAATGGGTTTATTTGCTATTTACTAGGTGTGATAGTCTTTATATATATAACTGGCGTTTGGTGGGAAGGGAGTCAAGCCTTTGGATTTGTAGCTTGGGACACAGGATAACAACCAGGATACATATTGAACCTAAAAATTATTCAGCCCAGACTAGCAATATTTAGCAGGAAGCAAAGTAGAAATCTAGCCCAGTACCCTATCTCTGAGGCAAGAAGAGTGGCCCACCTTGAGGCTCCACCTTCTTGCTCCCTTTCTGGCAGGAGTCAGTCTCCTTCAGAGAGGGGTAGGTAGAAGAGTTTGTGAACCACATGTAGCCTAACCCATGGACATACAACCAACATAGGCAGCAAACATACACACACACACACACACACACACACACACACATTTTGCAGAGAGAAAATCAATCAGATGGATGACGTCATGCAGATACAGCTTTAGTCCTAAGAAACTTGTTTAGGAGACAACTCCACAGGTCTGCCTGAGCACGTTGGATCTGTTTTGGCTGAGTTGTCTCTAATTCTGAGCTACGTAGCATTTCTCCAGGTACCTCGCTCCACTGAAGCCTCCTCCGCTCCATCTGCCCCAGCTTCTCACGCCCATTCTGCTGCTAGGATTAACATCAAAACAAGCAATGAAACCTCACCATTTGCTGACATGGCCAGTGTCAGTATCCACCCCCCAGTCCCATCTGGCCGCTCCCAGCCACTGGATACAGAGAGAAACAAAACCAGGAAGAAAATGAAAGCCTTCTCTTCTTCGAACTTTCTTGAATCACGAACTTTGTGTAAGTGAAATATCATTGTATCAGGAGGCAGACAATCAGTTCTTTGACACTCTAAGGATAAACAAGAGGAAATCCAATCCCATTTGGTCCACAAAAACAGATATAGCCTACAAGTTACACAACAGATAGAGCGCTGGACCTGGAATTGGAAAGACCTGAATTCAAATCTAGCCTCAGACATTTGCCAGCCATGACCTTGAACTAATGCTTTGTCTGCCTCAATTTCCTTATATGTAAAATAGATAATAATAGCACCTACCTCCCAAGGTTGTTGTGAAGATCAAATAAGATAACACCGGTAAGAGCGGGGAGGGGTTAAGTAAATACCAGCTATTCACCAGACCACGAGCTCCTTGAGAAGAAGGATTGTCTTTGGACTTTCTTTGGACCCCAGTGGTTAGCATGGTTTTCTGGCCCATAATAAACACTTAGTAAATGTTAGTTCATTGACTGAAGCAGAAGTCTAAGAGCTGGCCCTACTACCACAAAGGTTCACCTCCCCAGGAGCAGTTAGTTCATTTTCTCTCCGGTTTGGTCCATGACCTTCACAAAGCCTGCAGCTCACAGTTGTATCCTTCTGACGCAAACATAAGAATCTGAACTATGTAATCAATGTCCAAGAAGGGTTTGGACCAGAAGAGCAAGAAGTGTGGTACAGTGAAATGAATATTGACTCTAAAGGTATAAGACTTTCAATGACACATGCAAAACCCAGTGGAATTGTGCTATGGGAGGGAGATGGCAGTAGGGAAGGGAAAGAACAAAAATCTTGTAATCATGGGAAAATATTCTAAATTAATTAAATAAAATTTTTAAAAAATAAAATAAAAGAAAGTTATAAGACTTGGATACAAAACCCTCTTCTGACATAACTATCTCATGTGACCCCAAGCAAATTACTTCACCTTGTTGGGTCTCATTATCTGTAAAATAGGTGACTGGACTAGATGACCTCTAAGATACCTTCCAACTCTCATCCTAGTCCTGTGAATTCTAAGACCCTAAATTCTAATTCCTATGATCTTTTGAAAAGGATTAGTTATACCTACAGCAAATAAAAACTTGAGATTTCTTTCTTCTTTTGGGATCACTTTTTGATCCCAGGAGGAGACTTACACATTTAATATAAATTCAGACCAAATCTCCATGGCCTAATCCTTACCTCTAAAAGAATGACCAAAAAAAAAAATGAGGCATAAGCTTGGAGCATGATGTTATTGTCCTGTAGTTACTGCTGTCCTGAAATTGCTTCTTTGTTTATTTGTGCTAGTAAGCCTTTTATATTAAATGCCAACTTTTCCTTCTAATTGTTGAGAGGGTTTTTTTTTTATTTGACATTATTTTTACTACTAGAAATGATTTACTGCCACTCATGAATGCTTGGATCGTGTTAGGGCTCTCTTCTCCAGTTAAGGAAATTTATAAACTCTGTACTTTGAGCAAGAGTCAATTAAATTCAACAAATTCTATGATTAGCTTCATCATTTTTCACCTTTTCTCAGTACCTACTAGATAAGTGCCAGAGCCAGCTCAAACCTGCTTGAGAAAGTTCATTATAAAATTTTCAGTGTAAGCAAACAAATCAGTACTTGATTTATTGTTTTGTTACTTGTTTAGAATTAAGAAAATGAAAGGGAAGGTATTCATAATGCAGATTAAACTTTAAAGTATGTCATGCATATGTATTTTCCCCAGAGAGCCAACTGTCAAAACATTTACCAGCATACTTTTGCTACCTACTCATCAACCAGATTCTCCCGCCCTCATAGACATCTCTATTGAGAACTGAACTTTTAATGAGGTCATAGGATGACAGAATTAGATGAGACCTCAAGAGAAAGCTAATCCAGACTGGATCTGACCAAGAAGCCCTCTACGAAGTCCCTGATAACTGACCAACAGCTTTCTTTTAAATAACCCAAGTGAGGAGAAACCCATTACTTCCCAAGACTACTCCCCTCCACCGTAGTCTTCTCTTCTCCAAGTTTAAACATCCTATCAGCCTTTATGTCAGTAATTTTGTGTCCCTGACCCTTATTTTGATCATGGGTCATTAAATGCCCAGATATTTTCCCCCAAATCTATTATATAGCCATGTCTCCAAAATTTTGTACCTGTAGAGTTTATTTTTTTTATTTAAAGATAATACTTAATTTTTGTTTCTATTAAATGTCATCTTGTTAGAGTCAGCCCAGCATTCTAACCTATCTTGTTAGGGCTTTTTGTATCCTGACTCTTGTTCACCATGTCAGTTATTCCTCATGAAGATAGGGGATAGGTGAAGGAGATAAAAATGTCAACTCTACAAATACTAAGCAGCTACAATGTGCAAGAAATCATGCTAGATAAAAGGGGACATGATAAAAGACAAACAAGTTCTTACCTCTGAGAAATTACATTCTATAGGTTCACGGATAAGTAAAGAGAGGGAACTTTCACCTTGTTTAGATAATTATCAAGCAGGAAGATCAGAGAAAACTTCACATAGGATGTGATAGCTGAGTTGAGCCATGAAGAATAACATTCTTGAAAGGTAGCTCTAACATTCCAATTCCTCTATTATTCAAGTCCTATGACTTATTCTCGTAGAATACCTTAACTATATACAAAAATGCCCATGTCCCCTTCAACAAGTTTTACTCCCATAAATATTAACTCTAAAAGTTCTTTTATCCAATCCCAATCTCCCATCATTATAACTCTCCCTGTGCTTTATTCCTCCCCAATCTATTTTCTTTCTTCCCATAACCTGCACTGCCTGAAATCCACTGTATTTTTCCAGGATATCATTCCTGTTCTGGCTAAACTCTTTTCCCTTCCCTGAATTGACCCCTTACTGAGACAATTCAATTTTGCTCTATCCTTTTCTCAACATTTTCTTGCTTCTATGTCTTAATGTTATTTATTCCTTACCAAACTCCAAGCATGGATTTCCCCCATCCTCTGCCTCTGCCTCATTATTCCTATCCATATGCTACTGAATTGAAGAAAGCCTCTCAACTGTGTTAACTTTCTTTTTTATAATTTCACAATATCTAAATTTAATTGGGCCCTCAATACAGCAAGGCAATCTTTCTACTCCTTCCTAATTAATTCTCTATCTCACTCTCTCTAGAGGGTCCACTAAGTCTTTTCCTTTTTCCTTATCCCTCCAACAGAATGGTCTTCTCTTCTCACTCTTTCTTCTGAGGCTCTGAGTCATAGTTTGTCTATTTCAAAACTATTTGCTACGATTTCACTCTTCCCTTCCTCCTCATTTCATAGTCCCTTGGCTTTATACCCATCTTTTTCTCTTTTCATCCACTCTCTGATAGAGGTATCTTTTGTCCACACTAAGGCCAATACTTCTCCCCTTTCATTATTTCAACAGAACACTCCCACTCTTATCATGTCTCTCTCTAATATTCATTCCCTTACCATCTACAGGCTCCTTCCTACTCCCTACAAAATGCTCAAGTCTCTCCTATTATTAAAAAAAAAAAAAGCTAGATCCCACAATTCCTGTTACCTATCATACTGTCTTTTCCTCCCTTTCTTAGCCAAACCTTCAAAAATCCATTTATATTTAGTATCTCCACTTTCTCTCTTCCAACTCTTTTATTTAATCCCCTTTACTCTGGCATCTGGTCTTATCACTTAACTAAAATTGTTCTCCCCAAAGGAATCAATCATCTGTTATTTGCCAAATTGAATGGGAAATATCTCCATCATCCTTGACTTTTCTGCTTTTTTTGACACTACTGGCTCCCTTTGCTTCCTGGATACTTTCTCTCCTCTAGATTATAGTGACAATGCTCTCCTCTGTTACTCCTCCTACTTATCTGTCTGTTCCTTTTTAACCTTCTACCAATTCATCATCAATGTGGTTCCTAATTGTAGAAGGAGAGCTGGAACAAATTGTGGAAGATGGACCCCAGCTTCCTCATCTATAAAATGAAGTTTACAGACTCTGGCAGATCATCAGATATCAAGATGTCTCTCATAGGGAGGTATTAACTATGTTCTACTTTTCTACCTCCCAAATATGTTAGGTGGAATAATATGAAACATGGTAAAGAGCCAAAGAGTAGAAAATCGTAATGTAGTTTTTGTAATATAAGCCATATGGCCTTCTCATGTTGTTTGGCTTGACCATTGAATCAGTTAGTCAACAAAGTTAAGTGCTTACTCTGCTAAGCACTGGAAATACAAATACTAGCAAAAAAAAGTACAGATAATCTTCAATCTCAAGAAACTTATATTATATTGGGGAAATGCAACATATAAATGGAAACTGAAAATGGGAGAAATGTCAGTGGGATCATAAAGAAATGAAGGGCTGGTTGTTCTGGGTGTCCTTAAATGGAGTTTGTGTGAAAAGCTATCCAAGTGGAGGGAGGAGCATCAAGAGCAGAAGATAATTACAAAGTGTGTATTCAGGGATAAAGTGATCATCCAGGATGAAGAGGTTTCTAGGGCATAATGGAGAAATCTGAAGTACAGCCGACTGAGAAACAAAGAAATAGAAAGTCTGGGTATTTTCCCTTAAAGAAAGATGTCCAATAAAGAGGGTTAGTGGCAGGTTCATAAAACAATCTTTCAACTATTTGTTTTTATTTCTTTTGAAGCAGAGGGAGAAGAGAGAAAGTAAAGGGATATATCCAGTTTCCATAAACTAAATTTTATTTTGTTTTGTTAAGGGTCTATTTTCTAGGAGTGGGAAAATATGGAGGGTTTCATATT